>NC_071089.1:122356554-122631554 GCF_027358695.1 Spea bombifrons | reverse complement strand
CCCTTATTTGAACCTTCTCACCTTCTCTGTCCTGTCCCAGGGCTTATAATTCTTTCTATCTGACGACAAGCAGCAGCAGCAGCAGCAGCAGCAGCAGCAGCAGCAGCAGCAGCAGCAGCAGCAGCAGCAGCAGCAGCAGCAGCAGCAGCAGCAGCAGCAGCAGCAGCAGCAGCAGCAGCAGCAGCAGCAGCAGCAGAATAAGAGAAGCAGAATAAAACACTTTCCCACCTGCGGCCATACCACCCTGAAAGCGCCTGATCTCGGAAGCTAAGCAGGGTTGGGCCTGGTTAGTACCTGGATGGGAGACTGCCTGGGAATAACAGGTGTTGTAGGCTTTTAATTTTTTCTCACAGTCCGGGGAGAGCTTTTTGCCATGTGTTTCTTGCTCATCATCAAAGCTTTAAACCCTTATTTGAACCTTCTCACCTTCTCTGTCCTGTCCCAGGGCTTATAATTCTTTCTGTCTGACGACGACAAGCAGCAGCAGCAGCAGCAGCAGCAGCAGCAGCAGCAGCAGCAGCAGCAGCAGCAGCAGCAGCAGCAGCAGCAGCAGCAGCAGCAGCAGCAACAGAATAAGAGAAGTAAAATAAAACACTTTCACACCTGCGGCCATACCACCCTGAAAGCGTCTGATCTCAGAAGCTAAGCAGGGTTGGGCCTGGTTAGTACCTGCATGGGAGACCGCCTGGGAATACCAGGTGTTGTAGGCTTTTAATTTTTTCTCACAGTCCGGGGAGAGCTTTTTGCCATGTGTTTCTTGCTCATCATCAAAGCTTTAAACCCTTATTTGAACCTTCTCACCTTCTCTGTCCTGTCCCAGGGCTTATAATTCTTTCTGTCTGACGACAAGCAGCAGCAGCAGCAGTAGCAGCAGCAGCAGCAGCAGCAGCAGCAGCAGCAGCAGCAGCAGCCCCAGAATAAGAGAAGTAAAATAAAAAACTTTCACACCTGCGTCTATACCACCCTGAAAGCGCCCGATCTTGTCTGATCTCGGAGCTAAGCAGGGTTGGGCCTGGTTAGTACCTGGATGGGAGACCGCCTGGGAATACCAGGTGTTGTAGGCTTTTAATTTTTTCTCACAGTCCGGGGAGAGCTTGTTGCCATGTGTTTCTTGCTCATCATCAAAGCTTTAAACCCTTATTTGAACCTTCTCACCTTCTCTGTCCTGTCCCAGGGCTTATAATTCTTTCTGTCTGACTACAAGCAGCAGCAGCAGCAGCAGCAGCAGCAGCAGCAGCAGCAGCAGCAACAGAATAAGAGAAGTAAAATAAAAAACTTTCACACCTGCGGCCATACCACCCTGAAAGCGCCCGATCTCGTCTGATCTCGGAACCTAAGCAGGGTTGGGCCTGGTTAGTACCTGGATGGGAGACCGCCTGGGAATACCAGGTGTTGTAGGCTTTTAATTTTTTCTCACAGTCCGGGGAGAGCTTTTTGCCATGTGTTTTTTGCTCATCATCAAAGCTTTAAACCCTTATTTGAACCTTCTCACCTTCTCTGTCCTGTCCCAGGGCTTATAATTATTTCTGTCTGATGACAAGCAGCAGCAGCAGCAGCAGCAGCAGCAGCAGCAGCAGCAACAGCAACAGCAACAGAATAAGAGAAGTAAAATAAAACACTTTCACACCTGCGGCCATACCACCCTGAAAGCGCCTGATCTCGGAAGCTAAGCAGGGTTGGGCCTGGTTAGTACCTGGATGGGAGACCGCCTGGGAATACCAGGTGTTGTAGGCTTTTAATTTTTTCTCACAGTCCGGGGAGAGCTTTTTGCCATGTGTTTCTTGCTCATCATCAAAGCTTTAAACCCTTATTTGAACCTTCTCACCTTCTCTGTCCTGTCCCAGGGCTTATAATTCTTTCTGTCTGACGACAAGCAGCAGCAGCAGCAGCAGCAGCAGCAACAGAATAAGAGAAGTAAAATAAAACACTTTCACACCTGCGGCCATACCATAGAAACATAGAAACATAGAAAGTGACGGCAGATAAGAGCCAGAAGGCCCATCCAGTCTGCCCAACCTCTGAGTACTCTCCTTTAGTACCGGCCCTTATCCTATATCTAGCTTGGCATTATGCCTATCCCATGCTTGCTTAAATGACTTTACTGTATTAACATCTACCACTTCCACTGGGAGGCCATTCCATGCGTCCACTACCCTTTCCGTAAAGTAATATTTTCTGATGTTACCATTAAACCTTTGCCCCTCTAGTTTATGCTTGTGTCCTCTTGTTGCGGTTTTATTTCTTCTTTTAAATAAACTTTCTTCCTTTACTTTGTTGATTCCCTTTAAGTATTTAAATGTTTCTATCGTATCCCCCCTGTCCCGTCTTTTTTCCAGGCTATATAGGTTAAGATCCTTTAACCTGTCCTGGTAAGGTTTATTTTGTAATCCATAAACCATTTTAGTAGCCCTTCTCTGCACTTTCTCCAACATTTCTATACCCTTCTGGAGATCCGGTCTCCAGTACTGTACACAATACTCCAAGTGAGGTCTCACCAGTGATCTGTACAGCGGCATGAGCACTTCCCTCTCTCCACTGCTAATACCTCTCCCTATACAACCAAGCATTCTGCTCGCATTACCTGCTGCTCTACTGCATTGTCTGCCTACCTTTAAATCCTCAGAAATAATTACCCCTAAATCCCTTTCCTCACACGTTGAGGTTAGGACAGTACCAAATAGTCTATACTCTGCCCTTGGGTTTTTATGCCCCAGGTGCATTACTTTGCATTTATCCACGTTAAATGCCAATTGCCACAGCTCTGACCATTTTTCCAGCTTACCTAGATCGTTTGCCATTTGGCTTCTTCCTCCAGGAACATCAACCCTGTTGCAAATTTTTGTGTCGTCAGCAAATAAACATACCTTTCCATCAACACCATCTGCAATATCACTAATGAAAATATTAAAGAGAATGGGTCCAAGTACAGACCCCTGAGGTATCCCACTGGTAACAAGACCTTGTTCTGAATATACGCCATTGACTACGTTTTCTGTCACTCAGCCACTCCTTAATCCATTCAACAACATTGGGATCTAAACTCAGAGATTGCAGTTTATTTATAAGTCTTCTATGTGGGACAGTGTCAAAGGCCTTACTGAAATCCAGATACGCAATGTCTACTGCACCACAGCGATCAATTACTTTAGTCACCCAATCAAAAAAATCAATAAGATTTGTTTGGCAAGATCTTCCTGAGGAAAACCCATGTTGTTTTTGATCTTGAAAGCCATGTGACTTCAGATGTTCAACAATCCTTTCCTTTAACATTGTTTCCATTAATTTTCCCACTACAGATGTAAGACTCACCGGCCCCATCGACTTATTTGTCTTTACCTTAGACAACTGAAGTAAAACCTCCGCCTCGATAAACTCACATATTTCAAATGATTCAGTCTTTTTTCCCAACTGAGGTCCCATTCCATCATTCTCATCTGTAAAAACTGAACAGAAATATTCATTGAGGCAGTCAGCTAAACCTTTATCCTCTTCTACATATAAGCCTTTTGTTTTTAGTCTAACTAATCCTTGTTTAACTTTCCTTTTCTCATTTATATATCTAAAAAAGGTTTTATCTCCATTTTTTACTGATAGGGCAATTCGCTCTTCTGCGTGTGATTTGGCAGTTTTTATAACTTTCTTTGCCTCTTTCTGCCTAATTTTATAGATCTGTCTATCTTCCTCACTTTGGGTATTTTTGTATCTACTAAAGGCTAACTTCTTGTCTTTCACGATTTTGGCCACTTCTGCAGAGTACCACAGCGGTTTCCTTAATTTTTTACTCTTACTGACCAACCTAATACAATTTTCTGTTATCTTCGATAAAACAGCTTTTACAAAATCCCATTTCTCCTGAACACCATTTAAATTGTGCCAGTCTGATAATGACTCCTCTATACATTTTCTCATTTTAGAAAAGTCAGCTTTTCTAAAATCTAAAACTTTTGTTTTTGTGTGGTGTGACTCAGTCACTGTTCGTATATTAAACCACACAGACTGATGATCACTAGATCCCAAACTTTCACCTACAGAAATATCTGTTAACAAATCTCCATTTGTGAACACTAAATCCAATGTGGCCTCCTTACGAGTTGGTTCCTCAACCACCTGTTTTAAAGATAATCCCAGTAAGGAGTTTAGAATATCCGCACTCCTGGTACAACCAGCTACTTTCGTTTTCCAGTTCACATCAGGGAGATTAAAGTCACCCATGATTATAACATCCTCCTTCACTGTCATTTTAGCGATTTCCTCCACTAGTAGATTATCGAGTTCTTCTACTTGTCCTGGGGGTCTATAAATCACACCTATGCGAGTTACTTTACTTTTGCCAAATTGTACTGTAACCCAAACCGACTCCAAGTTCTCTTCACCAACTTGTATTAAGTTAGATTTTATGTTGTTTTTCACATATAGGGCCACCCCTCCCCCTTTCCTGCCCTTTCTATCTTTTCTATATAAGGAGTACCCCGGTATTGATATGTCCCAGTCATTTTTCTCATTATACCGCGTCTCAGTAACAGCCACTATATCAACATTCTCAGTCGCCACAACTGTTACAAGTTCATGGATCTTATTCCCTAAACTGCGAGCATTTGTAGACATGACCTTTAGCTTGTCATTTAACACCGCTGCTGCAATCACTTTCTGTCCTTGCTTTGGGGGGCAAAACATATGCTTCTCCCTATTATCTTTATAGACCAAGCCCCCAGATCCACCCACCTGGTTACTAAGTAAATCGCCTTCCCTTTCTATACTGTCTAACCCGGCATTTATTCCCTCCCCCCCCATTCCTAGTTTAAAATCTCCTCCAACCGTCTAACCATTCTCTCCCCAAGCACATTGGACCCTCTTGCATTTAGGTGCAATCCATCACGACTATAGAGATTGTACCCCAAAGCAAAATCAGCCCAGTGCTCTAAGAACCCAAAGCCCTCCTTCTTACACCAAGACTTCAGCCATGCATTTAGCTGCCTAACCTCCCGCTGCCTTTCTGGTGTAGCGCATGGCACAGGTAGTATCTCTGAGAATACTACCTTGGAGGTCCTTTTCTTAATCTTACTACCCAAGTCCCTAAAATTATCTTTTAGGACACTCCATCTTCCTCTTACTATGTCATTGGTGCCAATGTGCACCAAGACAGCTGGATCCTCACCAGCCCCTCCCAATAATCTATCCACTCTGTCCGCAACATGCCGAACCCGGGTTACCCGGGAGACAGCAAACCATTCGGTTGCTGCGATCAGAGCTACAGATTACCCTGTCTGTTTTCCTGATTATTGAATCCCCTACCACCACAACCTGCCTGGGCTTTCCTTCCTTTCGGATCCCCTGCACATTGGATGAGCTGCTCTCCCGGCTGTTAGGGAGAACAGCTTTTTCCGCAAAGCCTACCTCTGAGTCAGCCTCCCCAACATGCTCACTTAAAAGGGCAAATTTGTTGGGAGGGAGAGACTCTGGGCTGGCTTGCCTCTTCCTCTTCCCTTCCCCACTGCAACCACGTCTTACTGTCACCCAGCTATGTGCCTGACTCCCTTCTGACTGATCTCCTCCCTCATTGCTAGGGGCCCCATCTAAACTTTGCTCAGTGAGCAACAGACTCCTCTCAAGGTTGTCAATCTCTCTCAGTGTTTCAATGTGCCTCTTCAGAGCACCAACCTCAGCTTCCAGAGAGACCAATTGATCACACTTACCACAGCGATATGGACCCAGGAACTGCTGTTCCAAGCATGCATACATATGGCATGATGTGCACTGAGTGAAATCTCCAAGCTTGCTCATTCTTTATAAAGGGACGCGAGTGTAGAATTTAAACAATTGCTTTATGTCACTTACCCTCCTTGCTCTTACACTCTTGTGTTGCACTAACTGCTGTGGTGCACAAACTGGTCACTTACAGAAAGCAAGTCACTTAGGAAATGCAAGCCCCTTACAGTGAGCAAGCTGTGAATTTAACCACTTCCTTATATACAGAGCAACACAGTTAATTGATTATAAACCCCACCCTTAACTAATTACACTATAGAAAATGGGAGAGAAAAAAAATCAAACAGTTAATGCAAAACACAGTTTTTTTTGGTTTTTTTTTTACCACAAACCCTTCAACCCTCTTGTTGCTGATTGAGATACAAACCCATCATCATCAAAGCTTTAAACCCTTATTTGAACCTTCTCACCTTCTCTGTCCTGTCCCAGGGCTTATAATTCTTTCTGTCTGACGACAAGCAGCAGCAGCAGCAGCAGCAGCAGCAGCAGCAGCAGCAGCAACAGCAGCAACAGCAGCAGCAACAGAATAAGAGAAGTAAAATAAAAAACTTTCACACCTGCGACCATACCACCCTGAAAGCGCCTGATCTCGGAAGCTAAGCAGGGTTGGGCCTGGTTAGTACCTGGATGGGAGACCGCCTGGGAATACCAGGTGTTGTAGGGTTTTTCTTTTCTCACAGTCCGGGGAGAGCTTTTTGCCATGTGTTTCTTGCTCATCATCAAAGCTTTAAACCCTTATTTGAACCTTCTCACCTTCTCTGTCCTGTCCCAGGGCTTATAATTCTTTCTGTCTGACGACAAGCAGCAGCAGCAGCAGCAGCAGCAGCAGCAGCAGCAGCAGCAGCAGCAGCAGCAGCAGCAGCAGCAACAGCAACAGAATAAGAGAAGTAAAATAAAACACTTTCACACCTGGGGCCATACCACCCTGAAAGCGCCCGATCTCATCTGATCTCGGAAGCTAAGCAGGGTTGGGCCTGGTTAGTACCTGGATGGGAGACCGCCTGGGAATACCAGATGTTGTAGGCTTTTTCTTTTCTCCCAGTCCGGGGGGAGCTTTTTGCCATTTATATATCACCGTCATACTCCGCAGCGCTGTACAATGTGTGTTATTATTATTATTTATATATCGCCGTCATACTCCGCAGCGCTGTACAATGTGTTATTATTATTTATATATCGCTGTCATACTCCGCAGCGCTGTACAATGTGTTATTATTATTTTTTATATATCGCCGTCATACTCCGCAGTGCTGTACAATGTGTGTTATTATTATTTATATATCGCCATCATACTCCGCAGCGCTGTACAATGTGTGTTATTATTATTTATATATCGCCGTCATACTCCGCAGCGCTGTACAATGTGTGTTATAATTATTTATATATCGCCGTCATACTCCGCAGCGCTGTACAATGTGTTATTATTATTTATATATCGCCGTCATACTCCGCAGCGCTGTACAATGTGTGTTATTATTATTATTTATATATCGCCGTCATACTCCGCAGCGCTGTACAATGTGTTATTATTATTTATATATCGCCGTCATACTCCGCAGCGCTGTACAATGTGTTATTATTATTTATATATCGCCGTCATACTCCGCAGCGCTGTACAATGTGTTATTATTATTATTTATATATCGCCGTCATACTCCGCAGCGCTGTACAATGTGTTATTATTATTTATATATCGCCGTCATACTCCGCAGTGCTGTACAATGTGTGTTATTATTATTTATATATCGCCGTCATACTCCGCAGCGCTGTACAATGTGTGTTATTATTATTTATATATCGCCGTCATACTCCGCAGCGCTGTACAATGTGTTATTATTATTATTTATATATTGCCGTCATACTCCGCAGCGCTGTACAATGTGTTATAATTATTTATATATCGCCGTCATACTCCGCAGCGATGTACAATGTGTGTTATTATTATTTATATATCACCGTCATACTCCGCAGCGCTGTACAATGTGTTATTATTATTTATATATCGCCATCATACTCCGCAGCGCTGTACAATGTGTGTTATTATTATTATTTATATATCGCCGTCATACTCCGCAGCGCTGTAAAATGTGTGTTATTATTATTTATATATCGCCGTCATACTCCGCAGCGCTGTACAATGTGTTATTATTATTTATATATCGCCGTCATACTCCGCAGCGCTGTACAATGTGTGTTATTATTATTTATATATCGCCGTCATACTCCGCAGCGCTGTACAATGTGTGTTATTATTATTATTTATATATCACCGTCATACTCCGCAGCGCTGTACAATGTGTTATTATTATTATTTATATATCTCCGTCATACTCCGCAGCGCTGTACAATGTGTTATTATTATTATTTATATATCGCCATCATACTCCGCAGCGCTGTACAATGTGTGTTATTATTATTTATATATCGCCGTCATACTCCGCAGCGCTGTACAATGTGTGTTATTATTATTTATATATCGCCGTCATACTCCGCAGCGCTGTACAATGTGTGTTATTATTATTTATATATCGCTGTCATACTCCGCAGCGCTGTACAATGTGTGTTATTATTATTTATATATCGCCGTCATACTCCGCAGCGCTGTACAATGTGTGTTATTATTATTTATATATCGCCGTCATACTCTGCAGCGCTGTACAATGTGTGTTATTATTATTTATATATCGCCGTCATACTCCGCAGCGCTGTACAGTGTGTGTTATTATTATTTATATATCGCCGTCATACTCCGCAGCACTGTACAATGTGTTATTATTATTTATATATCGCCGTCATACTCCGCAGCGCTGTACAATGTGTGTTATTATTATTTATATATCGCCGTCATACTCCGCAGCGCTGTACAATGTGTGTTATTATTATTTATATATCGCCGTCATACTCCGCAGCGCTGTACAATGTGTGTTATTATTATTTATATATCGCCGTCATACTCCGCAGCGCTGTACAATGTGTGTTATTATTATTATTTATATATCGCCGTCATACTCCGCAGCGCTGTACAATGTGTGTTATTATTATTATTTATATATCGCCGTCATACTCCGCAGCGCTGTACAATGTGTGTTATTATTTATATATCGCCGTCATACTCCGCAGCGCTGTACAATGTGTGTTATTATTATTTATATATCGCCGTCATACTCCGCAGCGCTGTACAATGTGTGTTATTATTATTTATATATCGCCGTCATACCCCGCAGCGCTGTACAATGTGTGTTATTATTATTATTTATATATCGCCGTCATACTCCGCAGCGCTGTACAATGTGTTATTATTATTTATATATCGCCGTCATACTCCGCAGCGCTGTACAATGTGTGTTATTATGTGTGCGTGACTGCCCTCTAGTGGGGAAACGCTCAACTGCAGTCTCTGATGTCTTGGATACACTGGCTGTATACCTCGTTTGATAGGGCGGCTCATTGGGTTAGGTAGTTTGGACGGGGGGGCGTTGATGGCTAAAACGGATATTGAATCTGCTTTCCGGTTGCTTCCGGTTCATCCGGATTGTGTTCACCTCTTGGGTTGTGAATGGCAAGGGGGGATCTATGTGGACAGGTGCCTTCCTATGGGGTGTTCTATTTCTTGTGCTCATTTTGAGGCTTTTAGTACCTTTTTGGAAGGGGTCATTAGGGAGGTGTGTGGTCTTCCGTCGGCCATTCACTATTTGGACGATTTTCTTTGCGTTGGGCCTGCGGGGATTCCACGCAGTGTTTGGTTTTGTTGCGGTCTATCCAGCAGGTAGCCGGGGATTTTGGGGTTCCTCTGGCACCTGATAGTTTGCTTGGTATTGAAATTGACTCCGGGGGAATGGTGTGTCGGCTGCCGGAGGCTAAGATTCGGGATTTGCGTTTCTTGGCGTCAAGTTTTCTGAAGTTGTCTAAGGTACCTTTGCGGCAGGTTCAGTCTTTGCTGGGCAAACTCAATTTTGCGTGCAGGGTCCTTCCCATGGGGCGTGTTTTTTCTCGGAGGTTGTCGTTGGCTACGGCTGGGGTTAAGATTCCGCACCATTTTGTTCGGTTGAGCAGGTGTCTGAAGGAGGACCTTCGGGTGTGGGACCTGTTCCTGCAGGACTATAACGGGAAGTCTTTGTGGCTTGGGTTCGCAGTCTCCAATAGGGACATTGAGGTTTGGACTGATGCTTCGGGCTCTGTGGGTTTTGGGGCATATTTTCGCAGTCATTGGTGCATTGGGTGGCCAAGGTGGTGGGCCGACCTGGGTTTAATGCCAAATCTGACGTTTCTGGAATTGTTCCTAATTCTGGTGGCAGTCAACATCTGGGGGGGAGGATTTGGCGAACCAGCAGGTTCGTTTTTGGTGTGACAATTTATCTGTGGTTCAGGCGGTTAACAATCTTCTTCTGTTCCTGTGCTTCGATTGCTTGGGCGCCTTGTGCTTGGGTGCTTACAGCTTAATGTGAGTTTTCGGGCGGTTCATGTGCCAGGTGTCGACAGCATCGCTCTCTCATTTGCAGTGGGAGCGGTTTTTCCAGTTGGCTCCTGCAGCGGACGCGGTGGGGGTTCAGTTTCCCGGGTTTATGTGGCAGCTGGGAGAACCGGAGCGGAACAGCTTTTGATGAGGTCTTTGGTCCCGGCTACTCAGGAATTTTACCGTAAGGTTTGGAGTGAGTGGTCTGAGCTCTGGCACCAGGCGGGTTCTCCTCACGGGGAGGAGGAGCAGGGTGAAGTCTTGTTGTGGTTTATTGGTCACTTGTTATGTTCTGGTGTTTCTGTGTCTGGTGTGAATCGCAGGATGTCTGCGTTGTCTTTTCGGTTTCGGGTGTTGGGGGTCTGTGACCTCACAAAAGGTTTTCTTGTTCGTCTGGCTTTACGCGGATTTCGGAGGGGTTCCCAGGTCCGTGATACTCGCCGGCCGATTTCCTTTTCCTATCTGGTTGATTTGGTTCGGGTGCTTCAGGGTGTATGCATTTCGGTCCAGGAGTTTTATTTGTAACGTGTGGCTTTTGTTTTTGCGTTCTTTGGGCCTTTCGGATTGGAGAGCTGGTTAGTCCCAATAAGCGGGTTCATGGTGGGCTCCAGTTTGCTGATGTGGTTCTGCAGGGGTTTTGGTGCATGTTGATGGTTCCCCTTTGTCCCGGTATCAGTTTACGTCGTTGTTTGGAGAGTTTGGGGTTACCCGCGAGGGAGTATGGCACTCACTCGTTTCGGATTGGGGCAGCTACTGAGGCGGCCAGGTGGGGTTTGCATCAGGATGTTATTCTGAAAATAGGGAGGTGAGAGTCTTCTAGGTTCCGCCTCTATGTGCATCCTCACTTGCTGTGATTTGTGTTGTTGCAGGTGATGGATCTGTGTTCTTATTTGTTGTGTTTTCTTTTTAGGTTCGAACAAGGTTCTCGTGTGGATCCTGGAGCACTCCATTGTCTTCTGGGCAGCACGGAGGGCGGCTGTTCGTCCTGCTGGCCGGCAGCTTGGTTTTGACCCTGCTGGGGTGGAGGTGCGCTGGCTTGGTTTCCGAGGTATGAGGTGGGACAGGGTGTCCCGGGAGCTGGCCAGGCATGTCAGGATACACGGGGTGCCCCAGGTCCTGTTGCTTCATGTTGGGGGGAATGATCTAGGGCAGGTCCCCATTAGAACGCTGATTGCTAATATTAAGGCTGATTTACAGCAGTTTTGGCTGGCCTATCCGCAAACCTTTTTAGTTTGGTCAGAAATCGTTCCTCGAGTTCGGTGGTGGGGTGTGAATTCCCACTCTGGTATTGACCGGGCAAGAAAACAGGTCAATAAGACCATTTCTCATTTCATGGTTTTTCACGGTGGGATTGTTGTTAAGCACAGGGAGTTGGAAGGTGATCCTTCTGGTCTGTTTCGGCAAGATGGTACCCATTTGTCTGACGTCGGTTTGGACATCTGGTTGTTGGATGTCCAGACCGGGCTTGAGAGGGCTTTGTCGGTTGTGGTGGGGGGGGTCACATCCTCTGGCTGTGGCAGTTATTTAGTGGGGCTGGCATGGTGCAAGGGTTAACCACCTAGAGGTGTGGTTAAACTCGTGGTGCCAACCCCTAGGGGTTCGGTGCAGGACACTCCTTGTGAATCAGGTTGTGAGCAGGGCGACCGTGCCAGTGGTCGCAACAGGGATACGGTGTTACGCCTGTAACGTTTTAAATAGGTATTAAGCAAACATTGGTGATGTTTGTTTACCAGTTAATCAGGTGGTCAACAAGGGGTTGGCCTAGTAATATTGTTAAACAAGGGGTTGGCCTAGTAATATTGTTAGTGGCTCCACCGGGGGTTTAGGAGTTAACGGATGAAGGAATGAGGGTGTGGTGCGGTCGTCCAATCGACGCTTCGCGGGGGTTATTTAAAGCTGTTTGGAGGTGTTACCTCGCCGGCAGATCCGCGGTGTCCTCGTGCGGGGGAGCCGAGACGCAGCTCGCGCAGGCAGCTCCCGGCTCGTCCCGCTCGCGGGAGACGCGGCGAGGTCCGTCCTGCTGCGGGACGCGCGCCCCTGTGTGGATCGAGTGATCCAGACGGGACGCGCGCCGAGACGTCATGAGATATTCATTAGGGGCTTAAAGGGACCTTTTATCTTTTTTCCTCCTCCCCCTTAATTAGGTGGGTAGGAGGATCTAGGGATGGAGGGATATTTAAACCCTCAGTTTAGAGCTATACATTGTCTGTGATAGAGCCTTTATTGCCTACACTAGCGTTCCTGTATCTTATTTGCCTTTTTGTTGCCTGAACTCTGCTTGAACCTGACCACCTGTTGTTTGCCGCCTGCCTTTACCTGAACTCAGTTTGTTCCTGACTATCCGTTGTTTGCTGCCTGCCCTGACCTCTGCTCGTGACTCCGACTATCCGTGTTTGCTGCCAGTCCTGATCTCTGCTCGTGACCCCGACTATCCGATTGTCTGCTCCCAATACCATCTGTTCCTGCATTGCTTGTCATCACCGATTGGGGCGCCTTTCCTTGTACTGCAGCGTGGATCCACAGCCTGAACCACCGACGTAAATGTAGTGAAAAGCTCCGTGGAAACCCGCGTCGGGTTTTATTCGTTTATTTTCTTATTCGTTTATTTTCTTTTTCTGTTATTAGGCCCTCTTAGAATCGTTTACAGACGAGGCAGACCAATAGATTAGAGTCCTTCGCTCTCTGCTGGTTCCCCGTTTTGGGGGAGAATTTTTCATTTGGAGAAGTTTTACATTTAACCGGCCGTCGATCACTGCTTGGGGTAACTATGTTGATGATTGTTTTGATACCTCCTATGCATAGATTGATGCACTCTCAGTTAACCCCTTAATGACAAAGCCCGTACATGTACGGGCTCAAAATGCATTGTTTTCAATGGGTTTAGGGACCGCCCATTGTCCTTAAGGGGTTAAGGGTAAAAAAGGCTTCTTTATTATGCATCGCTTCATAACATACAACAGCCATGCTGAGCTGGTTAGCTCCAAACCACAGTTACTACAACTCACACTGAACTCTCTAGCACCCTCTGCAGGTTGCTTGTATAACATTGCTACAATGATGATCAACATATCATCATCGGCACGATATGTCGATGCTCCCGTAGTGTTTTGGGAAACGGATAAAGTGGTTATTCGAGGTCATATCGTTTCCCCTACTGCTAAACGTGCCAAGGACTGGAACGAGAGGTTGAAGCACCTGAGTGCGGATACCACTTTCGCTTATTTAGATTACACGAGCGACCCATCGCCAGCATCTAAACTCCAATATGAACAAACTAAGCAGGTCCTCGACACCTTTTTACAGGCCGGAGCTCACTCCCACTTGGAGTACACACCAGCCAAATTTTTTAACCTCTGGACTGGGCTTATTTTTTCTTTTTGAACTCTTTTGCGGAGCTCGTGTTCAGCTGTTGTCTCCTCACCCATTTAGTGAACCCACACACGTTATATATTGGGTGTTTTTTTTCAGGACAAGATGGGCTTTCTTCAGATACCATTATTTTGATCATATCGTCCTACTTACTATAAAAAAATGGTGACTTTTATTTGAAAAATATTTTACTCACCTACAAAAGGAAGTAAAAAAACCTGCTAAGTAGATTCTACTATTTGTCCTGAGTTTAGAAATACCCAATGTTTTTATGTTTTTTTGCTGTTTTTTGTAAGTTATTGGGCAATAAGTACAAGTAGCGTTTTATGATTTCCAAACCTTTTTTCCCAAATCCGGTCATTCTGCCTCCATCTCCTCTTTGGAACATCTTTGAAGCCGGTTAACTCAATTAATCCCCATCAAACCATATATTTTTAAAAACTACACACCCCGGGGTATTTCAAATGCTGGTATTGTAACTCTTTTCATGCATGATATTCTACCACCTGCCTTTGCCTCAGTTTGTGGTAGTATTTTTTTTTTTTCCACACAAATTATACTTCAGGAATGAATTTATAGCTCCTGGTATGCATCACTATCAAACAAGACCCCAATATGTGTTCAGTAACATCTCCCGAGTACACTGATAGCCCCCATGCATAGGTTTGTTGGGTTGTTTGGGATTTAAAAGGCCACATTTGGGAGGTGCGCTTTTTTTCTCTATTTTGGTCAGTCTGTACCTATGCCCTATTTTTGAGCCCGGCCGCTCCAATTTACCCCATCAAACCATTCATTTTTTATTAAATTAGACTCCCTTGGGTATTTGAAATGCTTTTATTTAACTCTTTCTATGTCGAGATTTTTGAGAAGATAAAGCGCTTATTTTAGCACTTGCTCAAAATAAAAATGTTTTTTTACATTTTGCTGGTACTGGATGGTTCCTCTGGTGACATCACTGCATAATTATTTGTAAATGTTAGCACATTTTTAGGTATTTTTTTTAGCATTTTTTTCTTTTCAGGGTTGGATGCGTTACCTGTATTCAACCTGCAAGTGAAGCCAGATTCTCAGGAGGGTCTGGAGAGACTCCCCTGAGGATTCTTTTCAACGTCGTCGTTTTTTTTTAAAGGGCGCCGCCATCTTGCAAGTGGCAGAATCACTTGCAGTGACGGTTGTGAGCGTTCTCCGGAGCGGTCACAGCGCGTCCTGGGGCGGGTGTTAGGTGTCGCTGAATGCCTTCTGATCGAGGCATTCCAGAGACACCATTTAAGTTTAGGAGGTGATTGTTGATCGCCTCCTAAACTCTTTTAAAAGGGGAGTCCGCCGCCATACAGTGTATGGCGGATGTTGACGCCCTGGGGAGGGTCCAGACATGGCTCCTGATGCCGATCTTGGCGTTACTGAATGCCTCAAAGCATTACAGCAACGCCGTTTAAGCGAGAAAAGGGATCGTAGATTCTAAGCTTATTTAATTTAATGACAGTTCAACTTAACAAAGCTAGCAAACTTTTGGCGACTATAGCGCACCCACGGAGACCGAGACATAATATCACACCCATTGAAACGGCCCCTGGTAGATTCATCCCCTCTGCTTATTAATAAGGCCTTCCAGAGACACTTTACCACACTTTACACCGCTGCCCCTGATGATTTTGGCGTTACTTCAAAAGGCGGCTCTCCCCCAATTGAGTCCGTCACAACGTGATATCTTAGACGCTGATATCTCGGTGTCTGAGGTTAGATCTGTTATATCTACTCTACATAATAAAAATCCTGCAACCACGTATCACAGACACTCTCACGTCGCTCTACGACAGCATTTTGCGGGATGATCCTGACATTAAAGGGCTGACGGGTGCCAGAACGATACTGATTAACAAGCCGAATAAAGATCCGACACAAATGGATTCCTATAAACCCGTAACCTTATTACATCAAGACATGAAGACTTTTGCTATGCGTCTGCAACGCATACTCCCTGTCGTGTTATGCGCCCAATAACTGGGATTCTTGAGAGGGCGGCATACCGTGAAGGGGATCAGGTCTGCGATCGCGGTGACTTTGGCCGCTCGGTCGCATCCCTCCCATACTTTATATACGCTATTAAGCCTAGATGCGGAGAAAGCTTTTGACCAGGTGTCCTGGGCGCATTTGTTTAGGATTCAGCATTTTGGTCGTACTTTTTTTACTTTAATTCGCCAGCTGTATAATACTCCAACTACTATCGTTTCCTCTAACGGGCTCGACTCTCCACCAATCACTCTGCACCGGGGGGTGCGACAGGGTTGCCCTCTTTCGCCGCTACTTTTTAACCCGATATTGAGGGTGCTTCTTGACTCGTGATCTCCCGGGCATACCGATAGGCTCCTGTACTGTAAAAGTGTACGCATTTGCGGATGATGTCCTTTTGTAATCCGCAAATCACTCGAATCTTTGGCCTTCTGGACGAGTGCGGACGGGTCACGGATTCTTTATCAATAAACATAAATCACGGGCTTTGTGCCTCACTGGACATAAGCAACCACCACATATGCCTGATCTGGGTACACAGTGGGATTCGAGGTCCCTCTCGTATTTGCGTGTTAAGATCCCGATGACCTTTACGTCTTAAATTATAGCCCCCTTTTAGCTAAACTCATTGGTGAACTGCATGCTTGGCCGCATTGGCCTTTATCGTTCTCGGGTAGGGTGGCTCTTATTAAGATGCTTTCATTCCCTAAACTTTTGTATCTTATCCAATCACTTCCATTGTTCATCAAAAAAAAAAAGATGATCACGCGTTGACCAGGGCTTTCAGGAAATTTATTTTGAAGGACAAAAGACCCCGTATGTCAATACTCCAACTCTCCAACGGAATAAACGTATATTGGGCCTGAGATTCCCCAGGGTGCGTGATTATAATCTGGCTGCTTGGTACCGTTATACGGCGGACTGGGTCTCGCGCTCGACACACACGCTGACACCGGCCGCGAACAACAGCTCCATCCCCAAGCTGCTTCACAGGCTCTTCTCCACACTCCTTTTACTCAACTCTCCTCGCAGGTCAGGGCTGATCCTCTCCTTTTTCCAAGGAGCGTGGAAATTAGTCAGGATTCGTATGGGGTTGCAGTGGAGATTTTCTTTTTCTTTGTAATAATCCTGCCTTTCAGGAGGGGTTACGCTTGGTGTCTTTAAAAGGTGGGCGGCAGGGGAATTTATAAACTGGTTCCTTTCATCGATTTTCATACCCCTAAATTCTCTCTTTGGTGTCTGCTAGGGAACGACTTCGACGTGTACACATTTCATGGTTTGCGTATCTACAATTGCAAAGTTTTGCTAGATCTCAAACTGCTTCTTTCGCTCAGGCGGATTGGAATAACCCCTTGGACCGCCATCTTAGACCAGGGCTCGACAAATCCCAGGCGCCAGGTCAGCCTCTTACATCCACAAAAAAATGCCCCCGCGTCACTACGCGGGGGCGCTGCTGCTGTGTCTGCCAAGGAGTCTGGGCAGACAGCACAGCCACTCAGAGCCCGCCCCTGAGCCTGAGATCACTCCCACGGAGTGAGCCTGTAGGCTGAAACCGCGATTGCAGGAAAACCTGCAATAGCGTTTTCAGCTGCCACAGGCAGTTTCAGGAAAGGGGGTTCAGTGTTGATTGGGTCCCCACACAAGTGTGGGGACCTGACACAACATCCCCCTGCTGCCTGATCGCTCCAGGAGAGCGACAGGGCAGCGTTAACCCCTTCAATGCCGTGAACGCGGCATTTTAGGGGTTAATTCCCGTTTTGTACGGGGCTCTGCTGCTGGTGGTCTGCCTGGAAGCCCAGGCAGGCCAGCAACAGCAAAAACGAGCCCCCCCCCCCACAAGCCCTGTGATGATTCCTGTAGGCATGGAAGCCTACAGCAGGCATCAGAGACTCCCCCTACAATGGCTGGTCTATAGACCAGCAATTGCTTCCCAGCTGCCAGAGGCAGCTTCAGGGACAGGGGGAGAGGGTTCTTTGGTCTCCCCATGAGTGTGGAGAGCAGCCCCAACACCCCCTGCTGCCTGATCGCTCCATGAGAGCGACAGTGCAGCGTTAACCCCTTCAATTCCACAATTGTGTATAAAACATTCGTGGCATTGCAGGGGTTAACATTTGTCCCCACAAGCTTGTAAAATCTGGAAATCTGGTGTAGTACAGTTGCGCTCAAAAGTTTGCGTACCCTTGGAGAATTGGTAATATATATGTAGCATTTTTAAAGGAAACATGAGTGAGCAGGCAAATCAGTTATTAAACGGCACAATCACAAAACAGAACATGGCAACAGAGAGAGAAATGAAACGACCTCTGTTCCAAAGTCTGCATAGTTCTTAGCGCTGTGTTTTTGTCCCCTATAGCCAGCAGCCATTACATACGAACAACGCAATGCTGGCTCCTCCTGACAGCGGGGAGACCGGGCTGCCAAAAGACAGCCTGACCTCCAGTGTAACGGCAGCGAGATCTCCTGCTGCTGTATGTCAGGACCTCTTTTTTTTCTCACAATCATATACCGCGTCCACTCACAAGCCAAGAAACTCCCGCACGCAGCCCACGTGGTTTTTGGAGCGATGACAGATGCCAAGTCAGTCTCTATGACTTTAGGACATTCTGATATTCCCACCAAGTCACATGATTTTCTTTCACTTCTTATACCCCATTTCCTCCAGTCCCCGGGAGTAATGCTAGCAATTGGGTTAAATCAGGAAATTGGCCTCATTGTGAGTCCTGTAACAAGGTGCGGGGTGTTGTTGTGGAAGGGGTATACATTCCCCCGCGATTTTGGAGGGTTTTATATGACATGGGGCAGGCTGGTGCTCCACCCCGCAGTTTCCATGCACCCGGACTGACGCAGGATCCAGGCCGGGAGGTTAAGCTGACTCCAATGCACCGGTCAGCTGCGTGTAATGAGCTGCACCGACTGACCTGTTGGACAGAAGAGAGAGAGTTTTGTTTGGAAGCAGCAGGGCTTGCTTTGCACAAGAGAGCCCATCAAAAAGGTTGGTGGGATTACGTTTTGTTTTAGTTTAGACCCTTAGTAGTGAGGGAGTTATATGTTAGTAAGCGCTCAGACGAGCAGGGCTTTTGTTTGTAGAGAATTTGTGTACTAAGAAATCCTGTATATATCTGCATACGTGGACTACAAATAAATCGTGGTTGATTATCTGAGATGTGGCGTTAATACCCTAGAGGACCGTGCTGTTTGGTACCCTGTGTGGGTGCAGGATCACAGTCCGTATAGAGTTTCTCTGGGCCAGGAAATGATTGATTTGCTCCAACCATCGAGCAGTAATGATAACCGTGTTTCACAAACAAGTCTACGCGAGATCTTCAGGGTAACCAGTCACAGCTTCATCACTAACTCCAGGACCTCAGACAACAGTTCAACAGCCTACCGAGAGACTTCAACAACCTTCTACAGAACATGGCGGCAGCCTCTCCCGTTCTTCCTGAACCTCAGATTCAGTTACCTGACACGTTTCCCAGCTGCTATCCCTTTCTGTTGTTATTTTCACTAAGACCGACTACTTACGCGACTGATTTTGTGAACGTATGTACTCTCCTATCTCTGCTGGAAGGCAAACCCATGTACTGGATACGCCAGAGGCTTGAAATCCATACCCCGCTATTGGAGACTCTGCCGAGCGTCTCACGTTCTGCAACGCAGGAAGATTTGAGGGTCCTTTTAGGGCTGTTCATCAATTTACCCCATTCCCCAGGTGACACTTGGTATGGATCTCACCCCCACTTTAACCGCTAAGCCCAGATAGAGCAGGAAAATGAGTTTGTACTTTGTTTACTAGAAGCAACATAATACACAAAGCAAAGTCCAATGAGAACAGATACAAATAAGGTGAATAATAAGAGATGGAGCTGGAATCTTAGTGGCAGTGATTGGGGTTTTTTTAAAGTTGAACAGTGTTTATCTGCAAAGGGGGACGTTCCAGGCTTTTGTAGACCTGGCCCGATGGGCTCACACTTCACGAGATCCTCTTTGAGAATACAATGTGATGCCACCAGGTGGATTGTCATATGCGGAGAATAATGTCTTCCTTTGGACAATCAGCAAAGCATTTCCTGCACCGGCCCAGCTCACGGCTCACCACGAACACATTGTGCTGTGGTCACGTCCACCATCTCTAGTGCAATTTACAAGGCAGTCTAGAAGTTCTGACGCTTGGTCTACATTGGACTGGACGACATTTCATGGGAACGTGGCGTTTAGGACTAAGCAACACAAACACAAACTTCTAATCGAGTGCCAACGAAGGATCAATGGATAGAAAACCCTTCCATGCCCTGACATTTCCCCCAATTCTAAGCAGGAACTGGGAACTGGACTCTTTGTGGACCTGTTGTAGGACAAGGGGAATCCTAAATAAATGGAAGCTACTATTATTTGGTTCTAGACAGACACCGCCAAGATCTCCCCGTCTGCATGCATCTTTTGGTGGCGGCTCATGTTGGAGCAATGGCGGAAGGATTTACCGCACTCCTTACACTTATAGGGCTTCTCCCCTGTGTGGACCCTGTGATGTTTCTTAAGTTCTGAGCTAAGAATAAAGCTTTTTCTGCACACATCACAGGTGAATGGTCTCTCGCCCGTATGGGTCCTTCTGTGCCTTATGATTTGGGACCTCTGGCTGAAGCTCTTTCCGCACTCCGCGCAGGCGAAGGGCTTAATGCCGGAGTGAGTTCTTTGGTGTATGACGAGGTCCGAGCTGCGGATGAAGCTGTTCCCACACTCGATACAGATAAAGGGCTTCTCACCCGTGTGCGTTCGATAATGAACCATGAGGTCTGCGCTCTGGCTGAACCGCCTTCCGCATTCGGCGCAGCCATATGGCTTCTCCCCTGTGTGGATTCGCTCGTGGTTCTTTAGACCAGAGTTCTGGCTGAAGCGCTTCCCGCAGTACGGACACGTGTAGGGTTTCTCCCCGGTGTGGATCCGCTCGTGTTTTCTCAGAACAGAGCTCCTCCCGAAATGCTTCCCGCAGAAAATGCACCCGTATGGCTTCTCTCCCGTGTGTGTTCGCTGGTGAACGATAAGATTAGACTTGCCTATGAAGGTCTTGCCACACTCCGTGCACACAAACTCTCGGCCTGTCCTCTTTTGCTCCAAAGTGTGTAACTTCCTGACGGCGTCAGAGCCCTGGCTTCCCGCAGCCGCCATCACAGCATCGGGTTCCAGCCTCATGGGACTATGTAACTTCTGATGCTCGACATACGCCAGCTCGTAGGAGAAGCTCTGTCCGCACTCAATGCAGATATACGAGGTAGAGCACATACTGAGCGAGGATTCTGGACTCTCCTCGCTGTCACACCCCACAAGGCACAGGCCAGAATTAAGGAAGCTCTGTCGCTGATGACCAGAAATCGGCAGATTGCCCAACGCTCTGCCGGACAGGGGAATGTCTATAGACAGGGCTCTTGGCATCTTCACGGGGTCACACTTTGTTCTGCGATTCCGCCGCTTTGGAGCTCTGCACAGGATGCCGCTGGCCACGTTTTCTGCTGTACTTTCCTTTCTCCCGTTAATGGGCTTCGTTTCTAGACATTAAAAAAAACAGACAAATTGATTCCAGTATCCGTGGAAACCCAAAAAAGATATAATATATAATACTTTCCTAGTGTATAGCTGCAGCCCCAAGACGGCACCATCCTAAACCTAACCGAAATCCAACGCACAATGGGGGGAGGGGTGAAATCGCACTCACAAAAAAGCTGCTGAGATCAAGCTCAACCCAAAATGAATTATTTACTTCTAGAGGAGATACACCAATGGCAGAATATCACTGCCTGACCCCAAAAATAGCATATGTGGGGTCCTTCCGGACACTCCTCGATCCATCCTCCTTCAGTGCTCACTGGCCTCCAAACCGGCAAATAAATAAACAAATAATAAATAAATATAACAAATGAAAACAGGATATCTACGTGTTTGAGGCGCCAAAAAGTGCAAAGACCACAACCTCAGTTTTTAGGGGGTATTTTTCCAACACCTTCTGGATATCTCATTTTAATCTGCGGGACCCTAAAGAATAAGACATGCAGCTTCCCGGGACGCAGTAATCAGCGGCACAGAAAACCTTTTACATCATAAAGAACATTAAAAAAATAAACACGAAACCGATTTCCTTATAACGTTCCACGGATCAGCGGGGATGGAGAGAATTTCCAGTAACTCGTGAAATAAATCCCACGGCTTTCTAGACGCCTCCCTCACCCATCTCCTCGCAATTGCCCCGCCACCACACTCTTTTGGGGTGACATTAAGCTTGTGGTGGGCCACACTCGGTGGTGGTGAGAGAGAGGGAGCTCGTCTGGGAACCCTGGTTTTATTACCACTCTTTCGGAACGGGTTTACCAGCCGCGGCTCTGGAACTCTGGCCCGGCTACCGCGGGGGGGCGTTCCCGGGGAAGTTTCCGCTCAGGGTCCCGAGGTCAGATCACGTCGCTTCTTGGACCAAAGCATCCTCGGACCATGAGCTCTCCATCTGCCATCTGTACCCCGGGATTGACGCCGCTCCCCTGGGATCCCCCCGAAATAGCGAATGTTTGTCGGATGGGCATTGCTGGCCATAGAACTGTATGGCACCGACGGGCTCGTTTACCCCAAAAAAGAGGCCTCGGATCGTAACGCTTGGCCGTTACAGGTAAATATCACAGGAAGGACATTTTCTCCTTTTTTCATAGAAAACACAGAATTTGGCATCAGCCGCGACCCATTCAGCCCACCAAGTCTGCCAACCGCACAGTCCGCAGCAGCAGAGGGGGTTTAACCCCTTCGTGACAAAGGCCGATTTTATTTCCTGTACCCTTTGTAACCGAGGCTGTTTTTAACCCTTTTGCGCTGCTCGTGTTTAGCTGTCATTTTCTTCTCATTTACAGAACCCACACAAGCCATGACGGTCCTGGCACGTCGATTGTCACTAACCGGATGTTATCGCATGACTTGCTCGGAGCATCCAGGGGGTTACATTTGTTTAACCCCGTTGGTTTAAAGATGAAACTCAGCTGTTACATGAATTAAAGTGGAAACGGGCTAGAGAGTGAGCACTCACTGAGACCGTAAACATTGTTATTGGTAGCCACCAACCAATGCTCAATAGACATCTTTGGACTCAAATACCATGAAAGAGTTTGTGAAGATACGATATGATGCAGATATGATATGATGCGGATACGATATGATGCGGATACGATATGATGCAGATACGATATGATGCAGACATGATATGATGCAGATATGATATGATGCGGATACGATATGATGCAGATACGATATGATGCGGATACGATATGATGCGGATACGATATGATGCAGATACGATATGATGCGGATACGATATGATGCGGATACGATATGATGCAGATACGATATGATGCAGACATGATATGATGCAGATATGATATGATGCAGATACGATATGATGCAGACAAGATATGATGCAGACATGATATGATGCAGATATGATATGATGCAGATACGATATGATGCAGATACGATATGATGCAGACAAGATATGATGCAGACATGATATGATGCAGATATGATATGATGCAGACATGATATGATGCAGATATGATATGATGCGGATACGATATGATGCGGATATGATGCAGATATGATATGATGCAGACATGATATGATGCAGATACGATATGATGCAGACATGATATGATGCAGATATGATATGATGCAGATACGATATGATGCAGACATGATATGATGCAGACAAGATATGATGCAGATATGATATGATGCAGATATGATGCAGATACGATATGATGCAGACATGATATGATGCAGATATGATATGACGCAGATATATGATGCAGATACGATATGATGCAGACATGATATATGATGCAGATATGACGCAGACATGATATGATGCAGATATATGATGCAGATATGATATGATATGACGCAGACATGATATGAAGCAGACACGATATGATGCAGATACGATATGATGCAGACATGATATATGATGCAGATATGACGCAGACATGATATGACGCAGATATGATATGATGCAGATATGATATGATGCAGATACGATATGATGCAGACAAGATATGATGCAGATATGATATGATGCAGATATGATGCAGATACGATATGATGCAGACATGATATGATGCAGATATGATATGACGCAGATATATGATGCAGATACGATATGATGCAGACATGATATATGATGCAGATATGACGCAGACATGATATGATGTAGATATGATATGATGCAGATATGATATGATATGATATGACGCAGACATGATATGAAGCAGACACGATATGATGCAGACATGATATATGATGCAGATATGACGCAGACATGATATGACGCAGATATGATATGATGCAGATATGATATGATCCAGATATGATGCAGATATGATACGATGCAGACATGATATGATGCAGACATGATATGAAGTTCTCTGCTGGTGCTGACCAAACATAATAATATCTGGACTGCTTGAGAAGCCGGGGGTCTGCTTTGGCCATCAGGAGGTGGACCAAGTTAGAAACTTCAGCCTCCTGGAGTCACCAAGCTTCCAGCTGATTAACTTGCCTAGTTTGAGGACTTGCAGGATTGTTTGGACGCTCTCTCTCTCGCTCTCTCTCTCTCTCTCTCTCTCTCTCTCTCTCTCTCTCGCTCTCTCGTGCCTTCGTGAGGCAGTTACTGAGGGGGGAAACCCTGGAGATCCAATGTTGGCGAAGGAGCAGCAACGAAGCGGCCAGGACTTCCACCAGCTTTCATATCCAGGCCCAAGGCTTCCCGCTGCATGTTTTATGCCATTCATTTCTCGTACACTCACCGGATGAGACAACGTCACCAGCCTCCATGCTAAGAGTGGTCCTCTTGACCCAAGAAGGCGTTAAAACATCACCTAGAAGAACATGACACCGTCAGCTAACCCTAACCATATACACCGATCACCGGCAGAACCTCACAGCTATCAGCGAGCTGCCCCAAACAGGTTACAGGAACCAAGGAACCTCCCCCTCGGCAGCACTCTCTCTACAACTTCCTGCCGAGTACGGTTACGGGTTCGTACAGGAGGAGGACGATGGTTGGGCCGACGTATCCATGATTATTTTATATGAAAGAAAATGATGACCCCGGTGAGATATTTTAGGGCTGTTTAATCATTTTTGGGGGTTTTTTCCATTAAACTGGCCGTAGAACAAGATGTGTGGGCCAGCGTGAGCTGGGGACTCCAAGTGTTTCGGTATCTGCTTACCTCATTTCACTTTCATCTCCTGACTGGGCAGCCGGCGTGATGTCATAACAGACATCTCATTCTAGATAAATCGTGAGCCGTGACATGCGCAACCTGAGCACCGCAACATCTCTTATAAGATCTTCTGTACGGAGGCCGGGCAAACTTCCATCTGGATGGACAGACGGAGAAGAGAAAAATAAATGACAAGAACCTCTTGAGTTACATCGATCGCCAGCACACCCTTCCAGCCCCCTTACAAACCCCCGCGGGGTAAACACCCAGAATGGACAGAGAGACGGGGCAGTAGAGGGAGGCACCTGGGGCATCAGTAAAACGTTAAGCAGAAGGAATCGGACGCATGCTGCTTGTGTAAGAATTACCCCAGGCACGGCGCGATTCTGCCCCATTCTTCTTGGCAAGTTTGACGTCGTCTGTGGGCTCCTTGTAGCAGCTGGGATTACGCCCCCCCCCGATAGTTTTTGGGTAACGGCTTCTTTCCCGCCACATCCCATACCACCCGGTGTTACGCAGATACAGGTGACCGGTGCCCTCTTACCCCCGACTACTGAGCCCTGCCAGTCCTTTAAAGTGACCGCTGGCTTCGCTTCATGGCTTCCTCCTTGAGTTTTGGTGGGCAGCCTTTCCTTTGCATTGAGATGCGGGGTGATTGATCTCAAAACCCAAACACGGGGCTGTTATTTCACCCCTTCATCTCTAGTTGGTCTTCACGTTCTCTCATATCGCGGCCAACGACCCTCCGCCCGCAGTATTTATATCCGGCGACATCGAGTCTGAGGGTCAACGCGCCGAGGGGAACGGGGCTTCGTCTGAAGGACAGAACGGAGGAGACTTTGCTACGCGCTAAAAAGGGCCACGGAGCCGGTGAACCGGAAGCTTCCATTGCGCAGACCGCTGAACGGACCATGAACTTCAGCGTCTGTACCATAAGCGACATAAGCGGGGACACTGCAGCGTTTTACAGGCCGCGGCCATCTCATATCGGACCTCCCGGCGCAGAGCGGGTCTAACGGGTCAAGGAGCGGGTCTAACGGTGCGGGCCGGGTCTAACGGCGCGCGGGGGGGTCTAACGGCGCGCGGAAAGGGTCTAGCGGCGCTCGGGTCTAATGGGACTAACGGCGCGGGGGGCGGGTCTAACGGCGGCTTCCCCTACGCATCCAGAAGTCCCTTTGGGTATAGAGACCGCCGAGTCTTCACCCCGCGCGTGGGAGAGCGGAATCCTGTGGGCAGCCGTAACGCTCGCTCCGTACGCCCTTCTAATGCAAGATGCGACCCCTGCCCAGGGGCATTATGGGTCATCTCCAACCCCGCGGGCAGGGATTGCGTGGACAGCAGGGGGGAGCGTGTGCGGGATTATCACGCGTGTAATTAGTATGTATAAGCCTTCTGCAAGCAACACGCGCAACGCCCGGATTCCCGTCGCTCCAGCCGTTACACATCCTGCGCATGCACCGAAGCCACCGGGTGCCTCGTTCTCACGCTTTATTTGGGTGCATAAACCCGGCAGATATTGGGGGCCGACCCGCCGACAGCGCCTCGACTTCATGGACGCGACGGACGCTTCTGGAAAATATTTGATGCAAACATTTAAGTCGTCGGCCGAGCCGCTTTACAGCCACCTCCTGACGCAATTCAGCCACCCCATCCGGGCCCCTCAGCCACCCCCTCCTGGCCCCCGGGGCCCTCAGCCATCCCTTCCTAGCTGCCGGTCTCTCACCCCCTCCGCACTAACTGTCGGTCTCTCACCACCCCCTGCACTGACTCTCACCCCCCTGCACTGACTGTCACTCTCTCACCCCCCTCTGCACTGACTGTCCCTCTCTCACCCCCCCTCTGCACTGACTGTCACTCTCTCTCACCCCCCCTGCACTGACTGTCACTCTCTCACCCCCCCTGCACTGACTGTCACTCTCTCACACACACCCCTGCACTGACTGTCACTCTCTCACACACCCCCTGCACTGACTGTCACTCTCTCACCCCCCCTGCACTGACTGTCACTCTCTCACCCCCCTCTGCACTGACTGTCCCTCTCTCACCCCCCCTCTGCACTGACTGTCACTCTCACCCCCCTCTGCACTGACTGTCACTCTCTCTCTCACCCCCCCTGCACTGACTGTCACTCTCTCACCCCCCCTGCACTGACTGTCACTCTCTCACACACACCCTTGCACTGACTGTCACTCTCTCACACACCCCCTGCACTGACTGTCACTCTCTCACCCCCCCTGCACTGACTGTCACTCTCTCACCCCCCTCTGCACTGACTGTCCCTCTCTCACCCCCCCTCTGCACTGACTGTCACTCTCTCACCCCCCTCTGCACTGACTGTCACTCTCTCTCTCACCCCCCCTGCACTGACTGTCACTCTCTCACCCCCCCTGCACTGACTGTCACTCTCTCACACACACCCTTGCACTGACTGTCACTCTCTCACACACCCCCTGCACTGACTGTCACTCTCTCACCCCCCCTGCACTGACTGTCACTCTCTCACCCCCCTCTGCACTGACTGTCACTCTCTCACCCCCCTCTGCACTGACTGTCACTCTCTCACCCCCCCTGCACTGACTGTCACTCTCTCACACACCCCCTGCACTGACTGTCACTCTCTCACACACCCCTGCACTGACTGTCACTCTCTCACCCCCCCTGCACTGACTGTCACTCTCTCTAACCCCCCCTGCACTGACCGTCACTCTCTTATCCCCCCTGCACTGACTGTCACTCTCTCACCCCCCCTGCACTGACTGTCACTCTCGCACCCCCCTGCACTGACTGTCACTCTCGCACCCCCCTCTGCACTGACCGTCACTCTCTCACCCCCCCCCCTGCACTGGCTGTCACTCTCTCACCCCCCCCCTGCACTGACTGTCACTCTCTCACCCCCCCTGCACTGACTGTCACTCTCTCACCCCCCCTGCACTGACTGTCACTCTCTCACCCCCCCTGCACTGACTGTCACTCCCCCCCCCCCTGCACTGACTGTCACTCTCTCACCCCCCCCCTGCACTGACTGTCACTCTCTCACCCCCCCCTGCACTGACTCTCACCCCCCCCCTGCACTGACTCTCACCCCCCCCTGCACTGACTCTCACCCCCCCCCTGCACTGACTCTCACCCCCCCTGCACTGACTCTCACTCTCTCACCCCCATGCGCTGGCTGTCAATCAGTGTATCTTCCCGCCCATAATGCACCTGTCAGTCTGTCAATCAGTGGCCGTCTGTGCTTCTCACCTGCCGCTCTCTTTACGCCCGCCCCTCCCGCTCTCAGCCGCAGTCAGAGTCCCGCTAGTGGGTGGGGCTCGTGCGCGGAGGATGCCGGGAGCGGCCCCCTATCCCTGGGAAACGTAGTCCTCACGGGGGTTCCTCCTCCACCGCGAGAGCCGCTAAAACCACATATCCCAGCAGTCTCTGCGGGCGGAGCTAAGCGCGCGCTTCCTGTACTGACAGGCCACGAGAAAGAACTACAGCTCCCATCGTTCCTTGGTGCCTATTAACCCTATTGGTGCCTATTAACGAAGCTCTGTCGGTTTGTCCCGCTTTCTGTAATATGTTGTTGTTATACTAAAGCGGATGTACCGGTAAAAGTCACGGGCCGGGGGGGTTCTGTGAATAACTATTGCTCACGCAGAGACTTCCAAATTCCAATCAACAGAGCCGGCCTTAGACGTTGTGGCGCCCTGTGCAGAATACTCCTCTCTGAACCTTCAAACTACCCCCCTCTGCCCCTTCAAACTATGCCGCTATATAAATAATAATAACACACATTGTACAGCGCTGCGGAGTATGACGGCGATATATAAATAATAATAACACACATTGTACAGCGCTGCGGAGTATGACGGCGATATATATATAAATAATAATAACACACATTGTACAGCGCTGCGGAGTATGATGGCGATATATAAATAATAATAATAACACATTGTACAGCGCTGCGGAGTATGACGGCGATATATAAATAATAATAACACACATTGTACAGCGCTGCGGAGTATGACGGCGATATATAAATAATAATAACACACATTGTACAGCGCTGCGGAGTATGACGGCGATATATAAATAATAATAACACACATTGTACAGCGCTGCGGAGTATGACGGCGATATATAAATAATAATAACACACATTGTACAGCGCTGCGGAGTATGACGGCGATATATAAATAATAACACACATTGTACAGCGCTGCGGAGTATGACGGCGATATATAAATAATAATAACATTGTACAGCGCTGCGGAGTATGACGGCGATACAGTGCTGCGGAATATGATGGTGATATATGTCATATTCCGCAGTGCTGTACAATGTGTGGTATTATTATTACCGTATTTGCTCGATTATAAGACGAGGTTTTTCCAGCGCTGTTCCCTTTTTCTTTTTATTTATATATTGCCATAATACTCTGTGAAAAAAACTAGTATTCCCAGGCTGTCTCTCATCCAGGTACTAAGTAGGTCACATGATCCTGCTCGGTTCCTGCTTCCCCAGGGCGGAAAGAGAAGTTGTTCTCACAGAGTGCGAGCAATGGAGAGGGAAGCAGCAGCCCCTGCGGAAATCTGCGAGCGGCACTGAGATCTCCAGTTTAGGTAAGGGGCTGGGGGAGGGTGTATGAACTAGTATGTGTGAATGAATGTTGGAGAATGAGTTAATTAATGTGTGTGCGATCGCATGGATGTGTAAGTGATGTGCAGCCCCCATACTGCTGGCAGCATCAATACACAAGCACGTACTGGCTGACTTGGCATGATAGGAGGTTGAGTGCTGTTAGCAATCATATATAGATATATATATTAATTTTGTTATTGAATTATTGAAAGTTCCGGACGCCCCTGCATCGCTGTATCATTGTAAAGGATTGCGACACGATGTAACAAGACTAACGGGGATGCCCGGCACATTCCGAGGGTATAAGATGATTCTGGTCTTGGGAGGATCGATGTGGTCTGCGTGTCGGCCTGTCCCAGGCACAGGGGAAAACGGGTCCAACTCTTCAAAGAGAGACGGGCTCAGTAAGGACAGCACTCCAAGTGCTTTAGCTCTTCGCATTACGGGTCAGTCCAGGACATTTTTTATTCATTTTGGAATGATTCATTTTGTGGCCCTACATGAGTATATGATGATGTCATAATGGAGAAGATCTTGTCGTCTGGTATCTGAAGAGCTGACATAGTAATGTTCCAGAATGGTCCAGGACAAGGAGGCTCCAGCATGGCGCACGTTTCCATGGCTAACCATGCCGGGGCCAGGAAGATGCTCCCAAACCGCGCCATGATTTTTGAACGGGTTGGTTGGGAATCACATTAAATAAGGAAACCAAGACACATCTTTTTCATAAAACTCTTGATATCCAACTAATATCCAACGCATTCCAGTACTCGGTACTCGGCTCAACTATTGCCTGGATGGCGATACCGGGACCGGGATGACGAAGGGGTGGAGAGGGAGGAAATACGGATATCTGCGTTAATGTAAGCACTTCCCGTGTCACAAGAAATAAAGCGATTTGCGAATGAAACGTCATTGAAAAACGTTCTTTTCTTTGGGTTTAATTTGTATTATTGAATCATATCCGGACTTGTGATGTCATACATAGGCTGTGAGAAGGCGCTCTATTTGTTATTGTGGGCGGGAAACCCATGATTAGACTCGCTGGCTACCGGATCACTGGCTCAGGTGGGACCCCTGGTGTTGGGCGCCCTATCAGAGGATGCCCAACAATATAGGGAGTTCTATCAAATATTCCAAATTGGGGAACAGAGACCATAACATGGGGGTCCTGGACATTCATTCATCCAACTTTAGCAGGTTAAGGGTGTTCCTGGAACTCAGTGACTAGGATGGACTGATCTCTGAAGATAACCCCCCCCCCCACACCTTCTGTGTTCCTAAATAACACATAATCCCAACGCGGGGCCGTAGAGCAGCCGGTCGGGAAATATGGAAAAGAGAACGGCATTTACAGCAAATAACCCAATGGGATTAGCAGCAGGAGCAGCGTTTATAACCTAAGGAGGGGCAATTAAAAAGCATCAGGGGGATAACGAGACACAGGGATGAAAGTTACACATGAAGGACGATAAAATAAGGCAAGAAACGGACAGCCGTTGGAGTGCAGAATTGACGAGATGGTTGGTGAAGTTCAGGAGAAGGTAGAAGGTTTGAGTCTCAGTTCCTCGCCCCTGTGTATAACGAAGAACCGATCCCTGCAGGTCAGCGAATTAATACTGATAATAAGGGGAGAAAACTGCTAAATAAAGCTATGAAAGAGAAAGCCCTCGGGCCAGGCGGTGAACATCCCCACTTGCACTTGGTCTTCATGGATCCTCTCTCGTCTGACATGGCGGTAAAAGTGTGGAGTAAAGCAGAAGTGTAAGCAATATTCAAACAGGGAGGAGAACTTCAGGCAGGTCATTACGGACCGGTGCGTCTGACACCCGAGAGTCTGCGCAGGGGTGATGCTCCTATATTGTTACCCGACAGCCTGAACTCCCCACGGCAGACAGTGCTCTGATGAGCAATGGTTACATTGTAAGGGATTTGAATTCCTCGAGTAGAACAAGAAACTAGGGAAACGTCTGTCCTGAAGCACAATGTTATGTGTCGTGTGATCCGAGCATGCGCTGCATCACGCACACCCAGGCCTAATCTGGCCAAACACTTTAATGAAGACATTGCGTCTAATATGTAAAGACGCGCTTGGAGCTTTCATCTACTTTTCTTGGCTGGAGGGGAAGAGATGTAAGGACACTGTCCTCGCGACATCCTGCCACGCACGTTCCTGGCCGGGACGCTGCGCATCCTCGTGTCAGGTGCGGTGGCTGCGGCCGTTGGGCTCGTGGACTGAGGTGCCAGCTGGTGGTCGGGACTCATAACAGTGACGGCCTGCTGGATGACGTTAACCAGCTGCTGGAAGCCAGTCTGTAGGTTTGAAGACAAGTTCTGTAGGATGGAATTTGTTTGCCTCAGCACCATCGTCTGGGCTTTAATGCACGTAGACAGATAGTTTAACTTCTTATGGAGCGAGCGCTCAAACAGCGACTGCTGGGAATGGTCAGACACGGAGGACAGAGATGGCGCAGACGGAGTCGGGTCCCCCTGGGAACAGTCTACATTGTGGTCGCTTTCTGGACTGTCCTGCTCCACAGTTCCATCGCTTAGACTCACATCTTTTTCTGCTACTCCTAACGAGCTGTCCTCAGCCATTTCCAAGCTCTCCTCTCTTCCATGATGCTCTGTGAGTGGCGGAGGGAGCGCAGAGCTGGAGGAGTTTCCAACGTCAAGCCAGCTCGGCCTCAAATTAGACACTGAAAAATAGGAACCCAGAACAACATTAAAATAGACATGCAGGCGACTTAGAACCGAAGCGTCTCGTTCCCGGCCGACACTCAGAACCAAGTAATGACTCACACAGAGGCTACCAGTACCCGGCCAGCACCCAGAACCGAAGCGACTCGCTCCCGGCCGACACTCAGATCCAAGCGATAGACACAGGCGACCAGTACCCGTCAACACCCAGAACCGAAGCGTCTCGTTCCCGGCCGGCACTCAGAACCAAGTAATGACTCACACAGAGGCTACCAGTACCCGGCCAACACCCAGAACCGAAGCGACTCGCTCCCGGCCGACACTCAGATCCAAGCGATAGACACAGGCAACCAGTACCCGGCCAACACGCAGAACCGAAGCGACTAGCTCCCGGCCAACACTCAGATCCAAGCGATAGACACAGGCGACCAGTACCCGGCCGACACTCAGAACCGAAGCAACTCGCTCCCGGCCGACACTCAGAACCAAGCGATAAACACAGACGACCAGTACCTGGTCAACACCCAGAACCGAAGCGACTAGCTCCCGGCCGACACTCAGAACCAAGCGATAAACACAGACGACCAGTACCCGGCCAACACCTAGAACCGAAGCGACTAGCTCCCGGCTGACACTCAGAACCAAGCGATAAACACAGACGACCAGTACCCGGCCAACACCTAGAACCGAAGCGACTAGCTCCCGGCCGACACTCAGAACCAAGCGATAAACACAGACGACCAGTACCTGGTCAACACCTAGAACCGAAGCGACTAGCTCCCGGCCGACACTCAGAACCAAGCGATAAACACAGACGACCAGTACCTGGTCAACACCCAGAACCGAAGCGACTAGCTCCCGGCCGACACTCAGAACCAAGCGATAAACACAGACGACCAGTACCCGGCCAACACCTAGAACCGAAGCGACTAGCTCCCGGCCGACACTCAGAACCAAGCGATAAACACAGACGACCAGTACCCGGCCAACACCCAGAACCGAAGCGACTAGCTCCCGGCCGACACTCAGAACCAAGCGATAAACACAGACGACCAGTACCCGGCCAACACCTAGAACCGAAGCGACTAGCTCCCGGCTGACACTCAGAACCAAGCGATAAACACAGACGACCAGTACCCGGCCAACACCTAGAACCGAAGCGACTAGCTCCCGGTTGACATTCAGAACCAAGCGACCAGTACCCCTCTCTCCCCCCTCATCACATTGTTTGCAGCCGGGTGGTGGTAACACTCACTGTTTGTACACCGCAAGGAGGTAACACTCACCGTTCAGACCGTGGTCCTCGTCACTGACGTGACCGGAATCTGCTATTTTGGGTAAGCCGAGGCCAGCCTTACTGGAGATCAGACTCATGACGCGCTTCTCGTACGGCCAGAAGGACACGGGGCCACTTCCTCTCCCGCCCTGGTAACGGGCCTGCTTGGCCATTTTCTCCTTGACTTTCTTTTTAATGTCCGCGTACCTCTTCTTACACTGCATGGGGGTCCGAGAATACACGGACACGCTGTTCACACACGCGGCGATGTCTCGCCAAATGGCCTTCTTCTCTGAAGTAGACGTTCTAGGGGTTAATTTGCCCAAAATCTTCTCGTAGTTTTCAGAAATCTTCTTTATGAGAACGTCGTTCTCCTCCTCGCTGAACTTGAAGTTGCGCTGCCGCTCTCTCTCTTGCAAGGGGATGCCCTCCCTCTGTATCATGCGCAGCCGAGCATTTTCTCTCCACCTGAAGGTGGAGAAGCCTTGGGAAGCAAGAGAGACAGGTCCGTTATGTGGGGAGGCGAGACAGATAGGGCCGTTATGTGGGGGGGGGGCGAGACAGACGGGGCCGTTATGTGGGGGGGGTGAGACAGGCGGGGCCGTTATGTTATTGAAGGAGCTGCGTCTCAGAACGTTAATGGTTCATCCCTGGTCAGTGAAGGATGTTCCTCCTCCTCTCTTTTCCTCTCGACCCGACCCCCCCCCCCCCTTGTCTCTCCTGCCCTAAAATCTTCCGTCTCTCTCCACGGACTCCCCCCCCCCTCCGTAAAGCACCAAAGGCCCCCCCTGGCCCCAGCGATCCGTCAGACAGATTTTATACCCCAACTAGCCAATCGTCCACTCAACTCTTGACTCACTAAAGCGACCGATGACTTACTGAGTGCTAAACCCAAGAGCCTCTAGTCACCGAGGCTTTTAACCCAGCGGAGCACGAGCTTCATCTACAAACTCCTCACACTCTTAGTCCCCGTGACTCGCTCTCTCCTGGTTCTCATCCCCTCTCTCTCTGCCCTCCGCACTGAGTCGGGGTACCCCAAGGCTCAGTTCCAGGGCCCCTTCTGTCCTCACGTTACGTGGCATCTTGTGGCTCTGGCATGCGGATGGCACTCAGACCTGCCTCTCCTCCCCGACCTCCTCTCTTTGATTTTGTCGTTCTTGCTCATGCCCCATCATCGCCCGTCTCCAGTGTACCAGTCTCGTCCCCTCACAGCCCACCATGAACTTTGCTGCCAGGTTTATTCCCCCCCGTCTATCTCATCACGATTCCATTTAAAATCCTGACTCTCACCTCCCAAGGTCTCCAGAGCAGTTCCTCCACCTGCATCTCGCCAACTGTCCCGTAATAAATTGTAAGCTCCCTTGCCCAGGGCCCCCTTCTCCATAATGTGCGCTTATGTTACGGTCAAACCGCATGGGTTCATTTTCACGTCCTCATTGTGACTGCGCTACGGCCTCTGCTGGCGCTCTATCTAGGCACAGGATCAGCGGCCCGGCCCGTGGCCAATCCTGGGGGTGACGAGAGACACTCACCTCTGCTCGTCGTGCGCTGAATGTCTCTCTGCCTCCTTAGCTCCGCCCCCCACGTACAGGGATCCTCCTCTGGCTCCACCTTCACTATAACATCAGGAGTGGCGTCCGACAGATCGGGGTTAAAGAGCTCGTATCCTACAGCGACAAACCGAAGCCCAACCAATAAATCACCAGCGACCAATGAGGCCTTCTCTGGGGCCCTCACCGCGGGGCCCCTGCAGAGCACCCCTAGGTTATTAATGCTATAACCATATCATCCCGACAGAACCCTCCAGATTACTATTAACCCTCTCCCTCACCTCCCGGATTACTATTAACCCTCTCCCCCACCTCCCGGATTACTATTAACCCTCTCCTTGACATCCCATATTACTATTAACCCTCTCCCTCACCTCCCGGATTACTATTAACCCTCTCCCTCACCTCCCGGATTACTATTAACCCTCTCCCTCATCTCCTGGATTACTATTATCCCTCTCCCCCACCTCCCGGATTACTATTAACCCTCTCCCCGACATCCCAGATTACTATTAACCCTCTCCCCGACATCCCATATTACTATTAACCCTCTCCCTCATCTCCCGGATTACTATTATCCCTCTCCCCCACCTCCCGGATTACTATTAACCCTCTCCCCGACATCCCAGATTACTATTAACCCTCTCCCCGACCTCCCGGATTACTATTAACCCTCTCCCCGACATCCCATATTACTATTAACCCTCTCCCTCATCTCCCGGATTACTATTATCCCTCTCCCCCACCTCCCGGATTACTATTAACCCTCTCCCCGACATCCCAGATTACTATTAACCCTCTCCCCGACCTCCCGGATTACTATTAACCCTCTCCCCGACATCCCATATTACTATTAACCCTCTCCCTCACCTCCCAGATTACTATTAACCCTCTCCCTCACCTCCCAGATTACTATTAACCCTCTCCCCCACCTCCCAGATTACTATTAACCCTCTCCCAAACATCCCAGATTACTATTAACCCTCTCCCTCACCTCCCGGATTACTATTAACCCTCTCCCTCATCACTATTAACCCTCTCCCCCACCTCCCGGATTACTATTAACCCTCTCCCTCACCTCCCAGATTACTATTAACCCTCTCCCCGACATCCCGGATTACTATTAACCCTCTCCCCGACATCCCATATTACTATTAACCCTCTCCCTCACCTCCCGGATTACTATTAACCCTCTCCCTCACCTCCCGGATTACTATTAACCCTCTCCCCCACCTCCCATATTACTATTAACCCTCTCCCTCACCTCCCGGATTACTATTAACCCTCTCCCCGACATCCCATATTACTATTAACCCTCTCCCTCACCTCCCAGATTACTATTAACCCTCTCCCTCACCTCCCAGATTACTATTAACCCTCTCCCCCACCTCCCGGATTACTATTAACCCTCTCCCAAACATCCCAGATTACTATTAACCCTCTCCCTCACCTCCCGGATTACTATTAACCCTCTCCCTCATCACTATTAACCCTCTCCCCCACCTCCCGGATTACTATTAACCCTCTCCCTCACCTCCCAGATTACTATTAACCCTCTCCCCGACATCCCGGATTACTATTAACCCTCTCCCCGACATCCCGGATTACTATTAACCCTCTCCCCGACATCCCATATTACTATTAACCCTCTCCCTCACCTCCCGGATTACTATTAACCCTCTCCCTCACCTCCCGGATTACTATTAACCCTCTCCCCCACCTCCCATATTACTATTAACCCTCTCCCTCACCTCCCGGATTACTATTAACCCTCTCCCTCATCTCCCGGATTACTATTAACCCTCTCCCCCATCTCCCAGATTACTATTAACCCTCTCCCCGACATCCCAGATTACTATTAACCCTCTCCCCGACATCCCATATTACTATTAACCCTCTCCCTCACCTCCCATATTACTATTAACCCTCTCCCCGACATCCCATATTACTATTAACCCTCTCCCCGACATCCCATATTACTATTAACCCTCTCCCCCACATCCTGGATTACTATTAAGCCTCTCCCGGACATCCCATATTACTATTAACCCTCTCCCTCACCTCCCAGATTACTATTAACCCTCTCCCCGACATCCCATATTACTATTAACCCTCTTCCCCACCTCCTGGATTACTATTAACCCTCTCCCCGACATCCCATATTACTATTAACCCTCTCCCTCACCTCCCAGATTACTATTAACCCTCTCCCCCACCTCCCGGATTACTATTAACCCTCTCCCCGACATCCCAGATTACTATTAACCCTCTCCCTCACCTCCCAGATTACTATTAACCCTCTCCCTCACCTCCCGGATTACTATTAATCCTCTCCCTCACCTCCCAGATTACTATTAACCCTTTCCCTCACCTCCCAAATTACTATTAACCCTCTCCCCCACCTCCCAGATTACTATTAACCCTCTCCCCGACATCCCAGATTACTATTAACCCTCTCCCCGACATCCCAGACTACTATTAACCCTCTCCCCGACATCCCAGATTATTATTAACCCTCTCCCTCACCTCCCAGATTACTATTAACCCTCTCCCCGACATCCCAGATTACTATTAACCCTCTCCCCGACATCCCAGATTACTATTAACCCTCTCCCCGACATCCCATATTATTATTAACCCTCTCCCTCACCTCCCAGATTACTATTAACCCTCTCCCCAACCTCCCAGATTACTATTAACCCTCTCCCTCACCTCCCAGATTACTATTAACCCTCTCCCTCACCTCCCAGATTACTATTAACCCTCTCCCTCACCTCCCAGATTACTATTAACCCTCTCCCTCACCTCCCAGATTACTATTAACCCTCTCCCCGACATCCAAGATTACTATTAACCCTCTCCCCGACATCCCAGATTACTATTTACCCTCTCCCTCACCTCCCAGATTACTATTAACCCTTTCCCCCACCTCCCAGATTACTATTTACCCTCTCCCCCACCTCCCAGATTACTATTTACCCCCCCGACCCCCCAGATTACTATTTACACTCTCCCCGACCCCCCAGATTACTATTAACCCTCTCCGTTACCTGAGTTTTGTGGGACTTTACATTCTCTCTTTATTTTCGGACACACGCCAGGTTCCCGCACAGATTCATTCTTCAACAGACCCTCTGGGGCAGCGGAATAATTCCCTGTTTATGACAGAAAGTGACTCTGAGACACGTCTGTGTGTCAACTACCCCCCCCAACATCACAGCTCCGTCACCAGGAACATACAATCATTCAGCGCGTCAGCTGCAAAGCACAGAGCGCACTGCAGGACACGTTTTCATCTCCTCACCCAAAGAGTCGAGGACCAAGAAACTTTTCTCCATGGTGGGAGATCCTCCGAGACGAAGCGAGAGAGGAGAGCCTGAAAAACAGGGAATTCTGTTACAATGCGGGCCGAGGTCCCCGGGCATCACCGACCGTGGGACAAGGTCCCGGCGCGTTACACACGTGATCGAGTCAGACGGGGGAGGACGGGGCCAGATGCGGCAGACGCTAAATGCCCCACGTCCGCATATAGTGGAGATGGATGTTGCCCACAATGCACATGGTCTGCTTCCACCAATGTCTCTACTGCCCAATGTTCCCGGAACCCCTGCAGGCGAGCGTGTCCTCACAGACACGTACCCAACCAGCTGAAACGTACCCCACTACTTACACCGCGTTTATCGCCTCCTCACCCGCATCACGTACTTTCACTCAACTGCTGCAACCAGACACCCTCAAATCAACTCCGTACCCCATCATCCAAACACAGCTCCCCAGGACCCCCCCATACCGCACAGGACCCCCTGAACCCCAAAGATTGTAACTCCTCCAATCACACAGACAAGGCTTGCTAGGAGCGTCTACCACGAGCAGAGCGAGACGCGGCCGGCCGGAGAGCTCGGTGACCAGAACATTCCGCGCGACACAAACATCTGGACACAGACCTGGGACAGACAGACCGGCAGAGGAGCCGGCGACGGACCGGGAGCCGTAGGGTCTCATGAGCCCTCTCCTCCGATCCCCCTCACACTCCGTTCGATTAGCAGAGAAGAGAAACATTCATCACGCACGGTTATCTCGCTGCGCTCTGCGGCAGGCTGGGGGCCGGAGGCGATCACAGCAGATGGATGCGTCTCTGGTAATGGATTCCCGTCGAGTCACCAGAGAGAAACGTATCTTTCGTTTACACAGAAATATCAACATAGAGCCACGAAGACCCTTTACCGGGGGGAGGAGGCGGCGGGGAGCCACCGAGACCCTTTACCGGGGGGGGGATAGTCGGCGAGAGCCACCGAGACCCTTTACCGGGGAGGCGGCGAGAGCCACCGAGACCCTTTACCGGGGGGGGGCGGGGTTTGCGGCGAGAGCCACCGAGACCCTTTACCGGGGCGAGGAGCCGCACCCCCAAACTTATATATATCTATACAGCGCGCATAAAGCTGGAACCACCAGCACCCCCTATATATTATGGACCCCCATATATATCCATACAACACGCGAACAGCCTGAACCCCACACACACACAGATATATCCATACAGCGCGCGTACAGCCGAACCCCCCGCACCCCCATACATCTATAATGCGCGTACAGCCGGAACCCCCCGCACCCCCCTATATATATATATATATATATATATATATATATATATATATATATATATATATGCACCCCCACACACACATATATATATCCATACACTGCGCGTACAGCCGGAACCCCCGCACCCCCATACATATATAATGCGCGTACAGCCGGAACCCCCCGCACCCCCTATATATTATATATTCATATATATATATGGACCCCCGCACACACATATATATATATCCATACAGTGCGCGTACAGCCGGAACCCCCGCACCCCCTATTATATTATATATATATATATGCACCCCCCCATATATATATATATATCCATACAGCGCGCGTACAGCCGGAACACCTGCACACCCATACATAATGCGCGTACAGCCAGAACCCCCCGCACCCCCTATATATTCATATTATATATATATATATATATATGGACCCCCCCCCCCCACACACACACACACACATATATATATATATATATATATATATATATATATATCCATACAGCGCGCGTACAGCCGGAACCCCCGCACCCCCTATATATTATATATATATATATATATATATATATATATATATATATATATATATATATATATATATATGGACCCCCACACACACACATATATATATATATCCATACAGTGCGCGTACAGCCCGGAACCCCCGCACCCCCATACATATTGTAACTGAATGTCCTTTAAAGCACAAGGAGTTAGTCAGAGAGCTTTCAGAATCACTTGTCTTCTAGGGTAATATAAAAGCCAATTCCAGATCCAGATAACATTTAAATATTTATTTTCTTCAAATCAGCAGCTAAACAAACAAAAATAAACCCTTGCTCACCTGAGCGCTACCTAAACACAGGGGTTTATTTCCTCTCTAGGTTGGGACGGCTTTCTCCCCCCCCCAAAAAAAAAACCTCCAACCAAACAAAATAAATCCAGCCAGGCTTTTCCCAGCAGCTCGCCCGCCCCGTCCCCAACTCTGTCTAAATCTTCCTGCAAAGAAGAAACATGCAGATTAGTCTGAATTACCCGGCCTCATTTTGTGTCATCAGCAAAACCTGTGACATGGCTCTCAATGCAGCCTGGGAGATCATTTATAAATAAATTAAAAAGAAGAGGACCGAGGAGAGACCCCTGAGGCCTCCACTTAATACCTGCGTACAGACTGAGAAACATCCATTCGCAACAACCCTCTGCATTCTATCTTTCAGCCGATTTCTGATCCACAGACAGACATTTGCCCCGAAGCCTATTTCTGTTCATTTATAGAGTAGCCTTTTATTATTATCTTTTATTTATATAACCTTTAGCAACCCTTGAAATAATTCCCCCACTACCGATGTTAGGCTTACTGGCCGGTAATTGCCCGGTTGAGATTTTGATCCCTTTTTAAATATGGGCACAACATCTGCCTTGCGCCAATCTAATGGAACTATGCCCGAGCTGAAAGAATCCCTAAAGATTAGTAAGAATGGTTGGGCCAGAGTTAGGCTTAACTCCTTCAGTACCCTTGGGTGTTTACCATCCGGCCCAGGGGCCTTGTCTACCTTAACATTATTTAATTGCTTGAGCACTTTTTCTTGTGTCAGCCAATCCCATGTTTGCTGCAACGGTTCCTTAAAATTAGCCAGCAGCGGCTCCGTCATCGGTTCTTCCTTGGTATAAACAGAAGGAAAAAAAGCATTTAAGATGTCGGCTTTCTCTCTGTCCTCACTAACCAAATTTCCAGTTTCAGATCATAAAGGACCAACATTCTCTACCTTTAACTTTTTTCCATTCACATACTTAAAACATTTCTTGGGATTGGTTTTACTTTTCCTGGCAATAAGTTTCTCATTTTCTAGTTTAGCCATTTTAATCTCCTTTTTGCATGCTTTGTATGCCATAAATGATACTACCGACCCCTCGCTTTTATAATGCTTAAACGCCAATTGTTTATTTCTTATTTCCCGTTTCATTTTTCAGGTAAGCCACATTGGTTTTGATTTGTTTCTTTTGTATTTGTTTCCCATAGGTATATATTGGGATGTGTAACTTTGCAATGTGTGCTTACAGGTATTCCATGTGTCCTCTGTGTTTAACCCAGAGAACAATCCATCCCAGTCTATACGTTCCATGGTGGACCTTAGCCTGTCAAAGTTTGCCCTTCTGAATTAAGTGTCATGGTAGAGCAGTTACCCATTTGCTTTTTGGAATTAATCTCAGATGAAGCCATGTTATGGTCACTATTCCCCGAGTGTTCTCTTACTTTAATGTTTGAGATAAGTTCCTCATTGTTAGTTATTACCAGATCCAGACAGGCATCCATTCTGGTTGGGGTCTATACTAATTGCGACATAAATTGGTCATTCAGCAGGTTCAGAAACTTGCTGCCTGTCGTGGAACTAGTTTCACTAATCCAATCTATATCTGGGTAATTAAAATCTCCCATGATTAAAACTTCATTCCTATTTGAAGCCTTTTCAGTTTGAAATAGCAGCTGATCTTCCCCCTCATTACTAATGTTTGGTGGCTTGTAGCATAACCCACAAGTAGTGTGTGACTCTTTCTACTATCTAGGTTAATCGCTACCCACAGCGTCTCCACATTACTACTGTCATCATGCGCAGCTTCCTTAATACTGGGCTTTAGTTTAGGGTTTGCATATAAACATATCCCTCCCCCTTTTCTATTTACTCTGTCCCTTCTAAAAAGTGAATATCCTTGTAAGTTTACTGACCAGTCATGTGTATCATCCCACCGCATTTCCGTGATACCGATCAAGTCATATTGTTCATTACTTACCAATATTTCCAGCTCACCCATTTTGTTTGACAAGCGTCTTTGCTAAAAGACATTTAAGGTTACTACCCATTTCTGGTGTAACAGTTGACAAATAATTCTTGACAGCAGGTTTTGTACTATGCAACACCATATTGTCTGTGCTAACCTCACCAATGCTCTCACCCCCTTTTCCCATAGCTAGACCCCCTTCCCAGTCTACTCTAGCTAGCACTTCATTTCTATCACCCCCCCCCCCCAGAACATAGTTTAAAAGATCCTCAATACCCCTAGCCATCCTCTCCCCTAGCACTGCAGCCCCCTCTTCATTGCGGTGCCGTCCATCCCTGCTGTAGAGTCTGTAGCCGACTGCAAAGTCTGCCCAGTTCTCCAAAAACCCAAATCCCTCTTTCTTACACCACGCTCTTAGCCGCACATTGATCTCCCTAAGCTCCCGCTGTCTCTCTGAAGTAGCGCGTGGTACTGGTAATCTTCCAGAGAACATTACCCTTGGAGGTCCTTTGCCTTAGTTTCTGACCTAGTGCCCTAAAATCATTTTTAAGGACCCCCCACCTGCCCTTAAACTATGTTGTTTGTACCAACATGTACTACGATTGCTGGATCATCTCCAGCCCCTATCTACCCTATCTAACAATCTATCTACCCGGTCCACAATATCTCGAACCCGAGCACCTGGGAGACCGCATTCAGGGTCCTGGCGACAGATTACCCTATCAACCTTCCTTATAATTGAATCCCCTACCACCAGCACCTGTCTAGCCTTCCTAGACTTCTGGCTCCACACTATGCTGGAGAGGCTACTCTCCTGGCTGCTAGGAGAGTCAGCCTGCCCCATATCCATACAGCGCGCGTACAGCCGGAAACCCCCCACACCCCCATACATCATGCGTACAGACAGAAACCCCTGCACTCCCATACATATATATCCATATAACACGCGTACAGCTGGGACACACAAACCTCACAAGAACCATCGCTACCCCAACACACACACAGACCTCACGAGAACCATCGCTACCCCCAACACACACACCTCACGAGAACCATCACATCCCCAACACACACACCTCACGAGAACCATCACACCCCCAACACACCTACACCTCACAAGAACCATCACACCCCCAACACACCTACATCTCACAAGAACCATCACACCCCCAACACACCTACATCTCACAAGAACCATCGCACCCCCAACACACACCTCACGAGAACCATCACACCCCCAACACACACCTCACGAGAACCATCACACCCCCAACACACCCAATCCCAGAATCCCCACATCCCTGCACAAGCCTCACACACTGACCTGCGGTCTGACCCACGGTGCATACCGGGAGCTGTAGTCCCTTGCACAGTCTGTAGCTGTAGGAATGAAAAAACTACAGTTCCCAGCAGCCCTTATACAGGAAACAGAGGGATCAGGAACTATTTCCTGCTATGGGGGAAGGGCTACTGAGACCTTCACTTATCAAGGGTCTCCTTAGGACAAATGCCTTTAACCCCTTCAAGTCAAATAGTATTTCAAATCCTAAAGCCCAGAGCTGCTTAACGTTCCCACCATATTTCTTGCTTTTTTCTGTTTGAAATGATAATCGTACATTTACAACCCAAAAAACTAGGGATGCACTGAAATGAAGATCAGGGACGGAAACCGAAATTTCAGGATTCACTTGGCCGAAACCAAAGATGACCGCCCAACCTTTTTTATAAAATAAAAAAATAAAAAGCCACACTTTTAATAAAAGTAACACACCAAAATTAGACTAAAAATAATAAAAATAATATATATATGGTTAACGGCAATCACACTCCTATCATGCCCAGGCATACCCAGATTCCAGCATGTACTGGCTGATTTGGCATAGGAGTGTGATTACTGTTAATCATATATATCAATATTGTTCTCAAATTTTTCTGTCCAATTTTGGTGTGTTACTTTTAATAAAAGTGTGGTTAACACACCAAAAGGGTCCTGGCTGTGCGAGCAGCTTCTCTGGCCCCGCCCCCAGTGGAAGAAGGAACGGGGCAGAGTCACGTGACGTGCATTCACATGACTCCACTGAGTTCCTGCTTTTCCTGGCTGGTACATTAGACGCTGCTCACACACTGCGCACCCATCGCACAAATAAGCAGCCCGGCCCCTGCGGACGATTATTTTCGGGCGTTTTTTTTTGTTTGTTTGTTTCGGCATTTTGCTGATAATGCCCTTTTCGGCCACCAATATATCGGTGCATCCCTACAAAAAACAAACACATTAAATAGAAACGCTCTACTTTACTCAGAATTTCTTCCAACGAAGAAGAAAACGGAGTCTTTAGTTGATAACATTTATTGGGACGGCATAAAAATATGTTTCCATAAACGTACGGGACCTCAGAGATCTCTTCTTCAGATGGAAAGACTCGACACGAACCGCCGCTTGGCCGGAATAACCCGGGGGGGGGGGGCAGGAATACCCCCCCATATACCGGTTCTCATTGTTACAGAGTTACATATAGTCCATCAAGTTTAACACTTCTACCCAACCTTCCTACTCTTGGTCCAAAAGGCGGCAAAAAAAACCCCTAGTTACGCTAAAAACCCCTAGTTACGCGACTTCGAACTCTGCCATCAGGGGAAAAAAAATTCCTTCTGGACTCCAAAAGGCAATCGGATTTCTCCTCGGATCAAGAAGCTCTAAAATTTTAATGTTATTCTATTTATATCCCTGTATATCGTGCCTTTCTAAGAAAATATCCAGGCCCCTTTAGAAGGCATCTAATGTATCTGATAACCACCTCCCTTGGCAGTGGATTCCGTACCTTTACTGCCCTCACTGTAAAGAATCCCTTCCTTTGTCATCTATGTACACACGTACCCCCCGACACACACTACATATACCACAGATCCACAAACCCCTCCTCCGACACACACACTACATATACCACAGATCCAAACCCCCCCCGACACACACACTACATATACCACAGATCCACAAACCCCCCGACACACACTACATATACCGCGGGTCCACACCCCCCACACACTACATATACCACAGATCCACACCCCACACTACATATACCACAGATCCACAAACACCCCAACACACACTACATATACCACAGATCCACAAGCCCCCCCGACACACACTACATATACCACAGATCCACACCCCCCACACACTACATATACCACAGATCCACAAACACCCCCGACACACACTACATATACCACAGATCCACAAACACCCCCGACACACACTACATATACCACAGATCCACAAACACCCCCGACACACACTACATATACCACAGATCCACAAACACCCCCGACACACACTACATATACCACAGATCCACACCACCCCCCACACACACTACATATACCACAGATCCACAACCCCCCCGACACACACTACATATACCACAGATCCACACCCCACACACACACTACATATACCACAGATCCACACCCCACACACACACTACATATACCACAGATCCACACCCCACACACACTACATATACCACAGATCCACACCCCACACACACACTACATATACCACAGATCCACACCCCACACACACACTACATATACCACAGATCCACACCCCACACACACACTACATATACCACAGATCCACACCACCCCCACACACTACATATACCACAGATCCACACCACCCCCCACACACACTACATATACCACAGATCCACACCCCACACACACACTACATATACCACAGATCCACACCCCACACACAGACACTACATATACCACAGATCCACACCCCACACACTACATATACCACAGATCCACACCCCACACACACACTACATATACCACAGATCCACACCACCCCCACACACTACATATACCACAGATCCACACCACCCCCCACACACACTACATATACCACAGATCCACACCCCACACACACACACACTACATATACCACAGATCCACACCCCACACACACACTACATATACCACAGATCCACACCACCCCCACACACTACATATACCACAGATCCACACCACCCCCACACACTACATATACCACAGATCCACACCACCCCCCACACACTACATATACCACAGATCCACAACCCCCCTCCCCGCACACACACTACATATACCACAGATCCACAAACCTCCCCCAACACACTACATATACCACAGATCCACAACCCCCCCATATACCACGGGGGCCACAGATCCACAGCGCACAGGGTCGCGCTGCGGCCCCCGGCAGACCACAGACTCCCGCCCGCTCCTGAATCAGTGAACCGAGGCCACGCGAAACAGAAAATTCAGCAGGAGGAAAGAAAAAAAAAACACTGTAGAACAAGCCAAAGTACGCGTCTAAACCACTATTATACCTCCTGACCCGAAAACAAGCGACCGCGGGGCCTGATGGGAGATGTAGTTTCTAACCTGGAAGTGATCAACAGCAGGGCATTATGGGAGATGTAGTTTCGGCTCCCTTGTGTTTTAGCTTCCGGTCATCGTGGGGTTTCTAAGCCGGAAGTGACGTTTTGCAAAATGTTGACGGGTCTTGTAGTTAGTTTGCGCGGTTTATAGAGGGCGATAACGAGGCCCGAACTACAAATCCCAGTTATCAGTGAGAGAAAAGCCAGGGACCAGGGTCTGAGCGGGGAGACAGGAGGAGGTGGCGGGGATCCGGCCTGAGGCCAGGTGAGGGGGAGGCACATGTCAGTCAGTCAGTGAGTACAAGTTGGGGGGCTGAGGCAGGGGCTGGTGAGAGGGAGGGGGGGGGCTGAGGCAGGGGCTGGTGAGAGGGAGGGGGGGGGCTGAGGCAGGGGCTGGTGAGAGGGAGGGGGGGGGCTGAGGCAGGGGCTGGTGAGAGGGAGGGGGGGGGCTGAGGCAGGGGCTGGTGAGAGGGAGGGGGGGGCTGAGGCAGGGGCTGGTGAGAGGGAGGGGGGGGCTGAGGCAGGGGCTGGTGAGAGGGAGGGGGGGGCTGAGGCAGGGGCTGGTGAGAGGGAGGGGGGGGGCTGAGGCAGGGGCTGGTGAGAGGGAGGGGGGGGCTGAGGCAGGGGCTGGTGAGAGGGAGGGGGGAGGCTGAGGCAGGGGCTGGTGAGAGGGAGGGGGGGGCTGAGGCAGGGGCTGGTGAGAGGGAGGGGGGGCTGAGGCAGGGGCTGGTGAGAGGGAGGGGGGGCTGAGGCAGGGGCTGGTGAGAGGGAGGGGGGGGCTGAGGCAGGGGCTGGTAAGAGGGGGGGGCTGAGGCAGGGGCTGGTGAGAGGGACGGGCTGGTGAGAGGGAGGGGGGGGCTGAGGCAGGGGCTGGTGAGAGGGGGGGCTGGTGAGAGGGAGGGGGGCTGAGGCGGGGGCTGGTGAGAGGGAGGGGGGGCTGAGGCAGGGGCTGGTGAGAGGGAGGGGGGCTGAGGCAGGGGCTGGTGAGAGGGAGGGGGGGCTGAGGCAGGGGCTGGTGAGAGGGAGGGGGGGGCTGAGGCAGGGGCTGGTGAGAGGCAGGAGGGGCTGAGGCAGGGGCTGGTGGGAGGGGGGCTGAGGCAGGGGCTGGTGAGAGGGAGGGGGGCTGAGGCAGGGGCTGGTGGGAGGGAGGGGGGCTGAGGCAGGGGCTGGTGGGAGGGAGGGGGGCTGAGGCAGGGGCTGGTGAGAGGGAGGGGGGGCTGAGGTAGGGGCTGGTGAGAGGGGGGGCTGAGGCAGGGGCTGGTGAGAGGGAGGGGGGCTGAGACAGGGGCTGGTGAGAGGGAGGGGGGCTGAGGCAGGGGCTGGTGAGAGGGAGGGGGGCTGAGGCAGGGGCTGGTGAGAGGCAGGGGCTGGTGAGAGGGAGGGGGGGGCTGAGGCAGGGGCTGGTGAGAGGGAGGGGGGCTGAGGCAGGGGCTGGTGAGAGGGAGGGGGGCTGAGGCAGGGGCTGGTGGGAGGGAAGGGACAGGGGATGAGGCAGGGGCTGGTGAGTGGGAGGAGGGGATGAGGCAGGGACTGGTGAGTGGGAGAAGGGGATGAGGCAGGGACTGGTGAGTGGGAGGAGAGGATGAGGCAGGGACTGTTGAGTGGGAGGAGAGGATGAGGCAGGGACTGTTGAGTGGGAGGAGGGGATGAGGCAGGGACTGGTGAGTGGGAGGAGAGGATGAGGCAGGGACTGTTGAGTGGGAGGAGGGGATGAGGCAGGGGCTGGTGAGTGGGAGGGGGGCTGAGGCAGGGGCTGGTGAGTGGGAGGAGGGGATGAGGCAGGGGCTGGTGAGTGGGAGGAGGGGATGAGGCAGGGGCAGGTGAGTGGAAGGGAACTGAGACAGAGGCTGGTGAGTGGGAGAGGGGCTGACGCAGGGGCTGGTGAGTGGGAGGGGTGCTGAGGCAGGGGCTGGTGAGTGGGATGGGGGGCTGGTGCGTGGAAGGAGGGGATGAGGCAGGGGCTGGTGAGTGGGAGGAGGGGCTGAGGCAGGCTGCTGGTGAGTGGGAGGGAGGCAAGGGCTGATGAGTGGGAGGAGGGGATGAGGCAGGTGAGTGGAAGGGGGATGAGGCAGGGGCTGGTGAGTGGGAGGAGGGGATGAGGCAGGGGCTGGTGAGTGGGAGGAGGGGATGAGGCAGGGGCTGGTGAGTGGGAGGAGGGGATGAGGCAGGGGCTTGTGAGTGGGAGGGGGCTGAGGCAGGCTGCTGGTGAGTGGGAGGGGGGCTGAGGCAGGGGCTGGTGAGTGGGAGGGGTGCTGAGGCAGGGGCTGGTGAGTGGGATGGAGGGATGAAGCAGAGGCTGGTGAGTGGGATGGGGGGCTGGTGAGTGGGAGGAGGGGATGTGGCAGGGGCTGGTGAGTGGGAGGAGGGGATGAGGCAGGGGCTGGTGAGTGAGAGGAGGGGATGAGGCAGGGGCTGGTGAGTGGGAGGAGGGGATGAGGCAGGGGCTGGTGAGTGGGAGGGGGGCTGAGGCAGGCTGCTGGTGAGTGGGAGGGGGGTTGAGGCAGGGGCTGGTGAGTGGGAGGGGGGCTGAGGCAGGCTGCTGGTGAGTGGGAGGGGGTCTGAGGCAGGGGCTGGTGAGTGGGAGGGGGGCTGAGGCAGGGGCTGGTGAGTGGGATGGGGGGCTGGTGAGTGGGAGGAGGGGATGGGGCAGGGGCTGGTGAGTGGGAGGAGGGGATGAGGCAGGGGCTGGTGAGTGGGAGGAGGGGATGAGGCAGGGGCTGGTGAGTGGGAGGAGTGGATGAGGCAGGGGCTGGTGAGTGGGAGGGGGGCTGAGGCAGGCTGCTGGTGAGTGGGAGGGGGGTTGAGGCAGGGGCTGGTGAGTGGGAGGGGGTCTGAGGCAGGGGCTGGTGAGTGGGAGGGGGCTGAGGCAGGCTGCTGTGAGTGGGAGGGGGGTTGAGGCAGGGGCTGGTGAGTGGGAGGAGGGGATGAGGCAGAGGCTGGTGAGTGGGAGGGGTGCTGAGGCAGGCTTCTGGTGAGTGCGAGGGGGGGTTGAGGCAGGGGCTGGTGAGTGGGAGGAGGGGATGAGGCAGGGGCTGGTGAGTGGGAGGGGGGCTGAGGCAGGCTGCTGGTGAGTGGGAGGGGGGTTGAGGCAGGTGTAATGTGATTACTAGAACCTCGCCGTTCCCGCGTGTAACGCCCCAGAACCTCGTCTCCCTGACGGTCACGCGTGTAATGTGGTCTCTAATGACATGGAATGCGATGTCTTTCAGGCTCTCGTCTCCCGCTTCGTCTCGGAGGATGGAGGACAACTTCCTGTTCCTCGACTCTCTGGGTGAGGAGATGAAAATGTGTTTTGCAGTGCGCTCTGTGCTTTGCCACGGATAGAACGTGGAGACAGTATCCATGTGCAGAGTGCTTCCTCAGGCGAGTGCCGGTACTGTGATCTGTGGAGCTAACTCATGGGCCCCGGTCTCAGGGGCCCCTCTCATATAAGCTGGGGACCCAAGTCTAAAGTGTAAAGGCTGTCCAGACTACCGGGCCCTGTACACTGAATGATTGCATGTCCCTGGTGACGGCACACGGGAGCTGGGATGGGGGGGGGATTAGTTGACACACAGACGTGTCTCAGGGTCACTTTCTGTCATAAACAGGGAATTATTCGGCCGCCCCGGAGGGTCTGGTGAAGAATGAATCTGTGAGGGGATTGGTTGGTTCAGGTCCAAAGACGAAGCGAGAAGTAACTGAGAAACGAGACACTCGAGGTGAGTGATGGGTGAGGCCTGCCTGCCTGGCGCCGTGTGACCCCCTTTGCTGCCTGCCTGGCGCCGTGTGACCCCCTTCGCTGCCTGCCTGGCGCCGTGTGACCCCCTTCGCTGCCTGCCTGGCGCCGTGTGACCCCCTTCGCTGCCTGCCTGGCGCCGTGTGACCCCCTTCGCTGCCTGCCTGGCGCCGTGTGACCCCCTTTCGCTGCCTGCCGCCGTGTGACCCCCTTTCGCTGCCTGCCGTCGTGACCACATGTGTGTCTCGCAGGGTACGAGGTGCTCAGGTCTGGCTATTCCAGTGCTTCCCCGGACATTATAGTGAAAATCGAACCGGAGGATGAACCCTGTGTGTGGGAACCCAAGCTGAACGGAGAGACGGGACTGGCTAGCGAGACCAACACGAGTGAGTTCCTGTCCGTGTATATTGCTGTCTGCGTGTGCCTGGCCTGTCTTCTGTATGTTGCTGTCAGATGAGACTTAACTACACGTTATAAAGGGCATCTCGCTGATTTAACTATACATTATACAGGGGCCGGTCACTGATTTATCTATACATTATACAGGGGTCGGCTCACTGATTAAACTATACATTATACAGGGGCCGGTCACTGATTAAACTATACATTATACAGGGGCCGGTCACTGATTTATCTATACATTATACAGGGGTCGGCTCACTGATTAAACTATACATTATAAAGGGGCCGGTCACTGATTTATCTATACATTATACAGGGGCCGGTCACTGATTTATCTATGCATTATACAGGGGCCGGCTCGCTGATTAAACTATACATTATACAGGGGCCAGTCACTGATTTATCTATACATTATACAGGGGCCGGTCACTGATTTATCTATACATTATACAGAGGCCGGTCACTGATTTATCTATACATTATACAGGGGCCGGTCACTGATTTATCTATACATTATACAGGGGGCCGGTCACTTATTTATCTATACATTATACAGGGGCCGGTCACTGATTTATCTATACATTATACAGGGGGCCGGCTCGCTGATTTATCTATACATTATACAGGGGCGGTTACTGATTAAACTATGCATTATACAGGGGCCGGCTCGCTGATTAAACTATACATTATACAGGGGCCAGTCACTGATTTATCTATGCATTATACAGGGGCCGGCTCACTGGTCTTGTGCTTTAGCTCACTTTAATCTCCTGTGTATATTTTCTCCTGTGTGGCCCCTGCCGATCTCGGTAGATTAACTTGGGGCGCCCTGGCCTCTGCTCTGGTCTGGTACGGTCTGTAAAAGACTTGGTGAGTAACATGCGCTGCTTGTATCTCTGGATCTGGTGACCCGTGGGGTAGTCCTAGGAATTCTGGGGCCTCGCTTCACATTCCTCCTTAAAATGTTGCCTGCTGCCGGCTCGCCCTGTCCGTTAGCCTGCTGCCGGCTCGCCCTGTCCGTTAGCCTGCTGCCGGCTCGCCCTGTCCGTTAGCCTGCTGCCGACTCTCCCTGTCCGTTGGCCTGCTGCCGGCTCGCCCTATCCGTTTAGAGTGTTTGGCGTGATATAAGCGGACTCCGTATAGAGCGTTTGGCGTGATATAAGCGGACTCCGTATAGAGCGTTTGGCGTGATATAAGCGGACTCCGTATAGAGTGTTTGGCGTGATATAAGCGGACTCCGTATAGAGTGTTTCCCGTGATATAAGCGGACTCCGTATAGAGTGTTTGGCGTGATATAAGCGGACTCTGTATAGAGCGTTTGGCGTGATATAAGCGGACTCTGTATAGAGTGTTTGGCGTGATATAAGCGGACTCTGTATAGAGCGTTTGGCGTGATATAAGCGCACTCGGTATAGAGTGTTTGGCGTGATATAAGCGGACTCCGTATAGAGTGTTTCCCGTGATATAAGCGGACTCCGTATAGAGTGGCGTGATATAAGCGGACTCCGTATAGAGTGTTTGGCGTGATATAAGCGGACTCCGTATAGAGTGTTTCCCGTGATATAAGCGGACTCTGTATAGAGTGTTTGGCGTGATATAAGCGGACTCCGTATAGAATGTTTGGCGTGATATAAGTGGACTCCGTATAGAGTGTTTCCCGTGATATAAGCGGACTCCATATAGAGTGTTTCCCGTGATATAAGCGGACTCCGTATAGAGTGTTTCCCGTGATATAAGCGGACTCCGTATAGAGTGTTTCCCGTGATATAAGCGGACTCCGTATAGAGTGTTTGGCGTGATATAAGCGGACTCCGTATAGAGTGTTTGGCGTGATATAAGCCGACTCCGTATAGAGTGTTTGGCGTGATATAAGCGGACTCCGTATAGAGCGTTTGGCGTGATATAAGCGGACTCTGTATAGAGCATTTGGTGTGATATAAGCGGACTCCGTATAGAGTGTTTGGCGTGATATAAGCGGACTCCGTATAGAGTGTTTGGCGTGATATAAGCAGACTCCGTATAGAGTGTTTCCCGTGATATAAGCGGACTCCTTATAGAGTGTTTGGCGTGATATAAGCGGACTCCGTATAGAGTGATATAAGTGGATTCGGTATAGAGCGTTTGGCGTGATATAAGCGGACTCCGTATAGAGCGTTTGGCGTGATATAAGCGGACTCCGTATAGAGCATTTGGCGTGATATAAGCGGACTCCGTATAGAGCGTTTGGCGTGATATAAGCGGACTCTGTATAGAGCGTTTGGCGTGATATAAGCGGACTCGGTATAGAGTGTTTGGCGCGATATAAGCGGACTCCGTATAGAGTGTTTGGCATGATATAAGCGGACTCTGTATAGAGCGTTTGGCGTGATATAAGCGGACTCCGTATAGAGCGTTTGGCGTGATATAAGCGGACTCCGTATAGAGCGTTTGGCGTGATATAAGCGGACTCGGTTTAGAGCCTTTGGCGTGATATAAGCGGACTCGGTATAGAGTGTTTGGCGTGATATAAGCGGACTCCGTATAGAGCGTTTGGCGTGATATAAGCGGAGTCCGTATAGAGTGGCGTGAAATAAGCGGACTCTGTATAGAGCGTTTGGCGTGATATAAGTGGACTCGGTATAGAGTGTTTGGCGTGATATAAGCGGACTCGGTATAGAGCGTTTGGTGTGATATAAGCGGACTCTGTATAGAGCGTTTGGCGTGATATAAGCGGACTCCGTATAGAGTGTTTGGCATGATATAAGGGGACTCCGTATAGAGTGTTTGGCGTGATATAAGCGGACTCCGTATAGAGTGTTTGGCGTGATATAAGTGGACTCCGTATAGAGTGTTTGCCGTGATATAAGTGGACTCCGTATAGAGTGTTTGCCGTGATATAAGTGGACTCCGTATAGAGTGTTTGGCATGATATAAGGGGACTCCGTATAGAGTGTTTCCCGTTAAATAAGGAGGCTCCGAGTGTTGCGCGTGATATATGTTTCGTGTCACGTCAGACCGGGGTGCTGTAGTGTGTGACTGCGCAGTGACTCGCATCGTGTGGCAGCTTGGGTTTGTTTTTTTTCTTTAAAGCCAAACTTTGATGGCGTAGTCTAGCAGTGATCCTGAGACCTAGACATCTTCTCCAGTTCTACAGCATCAGGTGGACGGCGATGACCTTCAGCTGGAGGACCCTTTGCAGGCGCAGCAGGCCGAGCGAGAGCGCCAGCGCAACATCCGCTTCTCCGAAGAGGAGAACGACGTCCTGGTCAATAGCATTATGCCGCATTACGACAGACTGTTCGGCAAACTGGCGGCACGCAACTCGACGGCCATGAAGAACGCTCTGTGGAGAGAGATTGTGTCCGCCGTAAATGCTGTTTCTGCCTACCCCAGGTCAGTGCAAAACTGTAAGAAAAGATACGCAGATATTAAGAGGAAAGTAAAAGACAAACTCAGCAAAATTGCAAAACATCGAAGGGCGACAGGTGGGGGAGCCCCTTTAAACATCTCTTTTTGGCCTTACGAGCGCGTGATGGAGAAGATGATTTCAGCTGACATTGTCGCTGGTGTTCCTGGAGCTACTGATTCCGGGAGGATGATGGATCAGTACTTTGCAGGCAAGTAATTTAAAAAAAAATACCAAGAATTTAAGAAAGTGGGGTAGTAGAGTAGAGGGTTTTGGCGAGGCACGGATGGAAGGGGGGTAATGGGACTGAGGTCAGCGTGTGCAGCCTTGGGGGGGGGGGGGGACGCAGGGCTTAATCGTTTATCTCCCTGTCATTTTTGGTCCAGTTACATTTTGGGAAATTAAATGTATATAGGGGGCGTTGATCCAGTATGAGACCTCCGCAGAGTGGTTGGACCCCCTGAGTCTGGGTGCAGAGAGGTGCCCAGGGCAGCTACCTGGAGGAGGGGGTGGTGATGATACAGTGGATCAGTATGGGATATGGGGGCATGGAGGGGTGGGTTAAACAGACTTACCTTTCATGCATCTCCATAGTGATATCACTGATAAAAATATTAAATCGACCTCTCCAGAACAGCAAAACCAGAAACCCCAACTTCTAAACCACACGAGGGCTGTTGAGCTGTCAGGGTTGAACCGAGACCCGTGCAGGCACAAGGAATGGGTGTAAAAAGGGGTTTCCTCTGCGAAAATCTGTTACTTACCTCATTTTCCTTGTAGGAGGACCATCGGATCATTACATGACTGATCTTCATGATAGCCAAGAGCTCGCCGATGACGATGAGACGGGTGAAGGTGAGGACCTCCAAATGGTCGGTCACGATGACACTAATGACCTGGAGTATGCAGAAGACAACCTTCCTGAAAATGAAGATGCAAGATCAATATTTCAAGAGGAAGCTTTAAGGGAGACAGGACCGGAAACATGTAGGCCGATTACTTCCCAAGAGCAAATGTCTCATGTCAGACGACAAACCCTGAGGGATCACACTACTTTGATTTACGCCGAGCAGAGTCATTTCAGGCGGACGATGGCCAAGAAGCTGGATATCCTGAATAATAACGTTAAAGCGTTAAACAGAAATGTCAAGGCTTTTCAGAGGTCGTTCAACCAAAGCATAGCAGCTCTGTCTCAGACCATGCAGCAGCAGAACAGTATCTTCGAGAAGCTGTCCTCCAATCTGTTGCTTCTTGCAGAGCAGCAGAAAGAGCACAACCAACAGTGCATGAGCAGCACGCAGCGCCTCCTGCGCAGTCTACAGTCTTCCAAGGAGTCTTCCGCTAGTGACAGTCTCAGCGAGACCTCACCGGCACTCACCACAGAGGGTTTGGACCCGTTCAACCCACCAGCACGAAGAGCTCGTAGACGCTGGAGGAGAAGCCGGAGAGGCGTCAGGCCTCAAGATTCATCAGAGCAAATGTCCAAAAAAAGCCGCCACTGACAATGTTTTAGCTACATACTGTTATTAAAGCACTGACTGGTTTAGTTTTGATACTTTTGGGGGAAATTTTTTTACCATTCCAGGATGAAGCTGGCTCTGTGGGGTCACTGGGTCCATGCGCTTTTGTATCTTCACTGTGGTCCTGTTCCTTGGGTGAGAACCATGGGTTCCTTCCCTGCTGCCGGTTGTTCATAGTTGGTGCATTACTGGTAAGCTCTGGCCTCTTTGCATCGTTGGTACATGCAAGTCCCCCACTTTCCAAGGTTTTCGGGATTTGCTCTAGCATCGCTGTGGGGGCACCGCTCTGAGGTACATTCACCCGGACCCCTCATCGCTATGAAATGTCCAGCTGGACGATGACAAAGTGACATTTCATCAGCGCCATATTTCTCTGAAGCTTTTTTGGCCTCACAGCACTGATGCTGCCTTAATGCCTCTTCTCCAATGAATGGCGCTGTTTCCCCCGGGAAGACCCCCTTTTGTTTCATTCTGTCGAATAACTCATCCCTGATTCGTTTGTTTTCATTTTGTTTCCACTCTCTGTTTCCAGAATTTCTTTCCCTGCCCGATTCTCCGTTCTTTTTATAGTCCTGTGCTATACTGTGTGAGTATTAAGCAATACAGTCCCGTTTTCCTGACCATCGATGAGTCCCTGATGATCGTGTGCTCCGTGTCCCTGGTTCCGGACTCCCCGTACTGCCGCTGGGCACACTTTGCAGTCGGCAGGGATGGACAGCGCCTGATGAGGGGGCTGCGGTTTTAGGAGAGATGATGGATAGAGGAATTTTCAAACTAGGTTCTGGGGAGGGCAGAGATGGAGACGTAGTCAAAGACAATTAGAAGGGGCTTCCAGCTTTGGGCAGTGGTGGGATTGGCACAGACTATAAGGAGGGACGTTAAATTAAAGCTGGGTTTGTCAAAGGATGAACAAAACACGGGGAGTGATCTTAAATGTGGGAGAGCTGGAGATGTTACATAGTTACATGGTACATAAGGTTGAAGAAAGTCTATCAAGTTCAACCCTTCTACCTAACCTTCCTACTCTTGATCCAAAAGAAGGCAAAAAACGCTAATTAAGCGACTTCGAATTCTGCCATCAGGGGAAAAAATTCCTGCTTGACTCCAAGAGGCAATCGGATTTCTCCTTGGATCAAGAAGCTCTAAAATATTAATGTTATTCTATTTACATCCCTGTATGTCATGCCTTTCTAAGATAATATTGAGGCCCCTTTAGAAGGCATCTAATGTATCTGATAACCACCTCCCTTGGCAGTGGATTCCGTACCTTTACTGCCCTCACTGTAAAGAATCCCTTCCTTTGTTGTCTGGTAAGTGAGGTTCAGTATGGCAGAAACCTGATGGAATGACTGGTCAGTGAGCTATCGAGGCTACTCACTTCTTAGAAGGGGTGGAGTGAGTGGGATTGTTTATATGCGAACCCTAAATGAATGATGACCCTTTTGTGGAGACACTTTGGCCGGAGATCAGCGCAGAAAGGGTCGCGTGTTAATCCGCTATAAGCCGCCAAACATTGGCGGTGATGCGGAGGATCAGCTCTGATGGCCAACGGAAAAGGCTGCGAATCCAGGTAAAGTTTTAATCACAGATTTTATTTTAACCCGAAATGGTAAAAAAACCCCAAGAAAACGACATTCAGACATTATAAAAGCAACCAAGAAACCAACAATGCCTGCAGAAAGGCGATTATAACGGGAAAATGAGAAACTGATTGCTACGGAGAGAAAAACGAATCCCAAAATGTATGCAAATGGGAAAAAAAATATTGGTTCTTCCCGGGATGGGAACAGAGGGAAAGCCGATAGATTTTTTCTTCTGATTACACCAACGAAGCCCCTCGAGCCCCTGCTAGCTGGTTTTAAGGAACTGTTGCCATCAATGTGGGATTGGCGGATACAGGAAAAAGCGCTTGAGCAATTAAACACCGTTAAGGTAGACAAGACCCCAGGGCCGGATGCTATACATCCAAGGCTACTTAACCCGTTCGTTACCCCGTGGACGTACTGGTAAGTCCATAAAAGTTGTGACAGGATTTCCCGTTGAAAATCACACCTGAGGCAGTCCCGTGAGAACCAATCAGATGATTGAACAGTCATGTGATCGTTGTGATGACCAATCCCAGGGAGCCCATGACTGTTTCATCAGCTTCTGTACCTCTCTCCGCCATCTTTAGTGTCTGGTGGTGAGACAGAGAGCATCAGTCTAAGATTCCTGCAGAAAAACCATCCAGCGCTACCCTCAAATATACCGTTTACCCCCCAACCCCGATCCTTCAAAAAATAGATATCATTTTTAGTGGGGTGTTAGATTGGTGGCTGGTTGGTGGGAATTGGGGTCAGACTAGGCTAGGGAGAGAGAAAATGTTCTTACTTATTTTAATGTTGAGGTAGTTTCATTGGCGGCCAGGCAAAGGTCTGACACCCCACTGACCCTTTCAGAATATATAAAAAATGGGGCGTTTAACCCTAATAATGGGTATTGTTAAAAAAAACCACCTTCTCACCCTGTTCTGTCTGCCCCTCTTTTCCCTTATCTTATCCTGATCTTATGGTTCCTGCTCCAATATCTCCATTTTGATGATAAGACCTGGTGCCTCCCTTGAGGTCACCTAAATTTTGACGGTTTATGTAAATTTAGGCCCATTATGATTTTTTTTGTGACAAATTTTCCCAAATATAACCCCCGAGCAGAATGTCTGTATTGAGGAATCCCTGCGTTTTGTACATTCCCACCAAGCGGTCTCGGCATGGGGCAAACTTTTCTGATCTTTGCGGAAGATGAATGGGATATAAGGTCTCATTTAGGATCTAGGAGGGGTAAGACAGCCATCACCCCACAGCCCCAAACCACGAGTACCGAGAAGGAAGACTTCCTGGCGCTGGGGTACGTCCATGTCCTCTCCCCCATACCCAACGAACACGCGGTGCCAGGGAATGTCGGGGGAGAGGGTGATGCACAGACCCTAAAACCAAAGTGCATCATAGATTATAATAAATACAGGAGGGGTGTCGAGCCTGACCCAGGTCGCACTGTGCTGTACGGGACATACGGACCCCGGAAAGACGTACAGCTTCCTGGGATAAGGATTCAAAGTGCTGCGGAATATCCTCCCCAAACATGGAAGGCGATAATGTCCTGCGTCTTACCGGCAGACATTTTCTTGCACAACCCCCCCACCACCACCACCACAGGTGGCAAACAGACACCTCAGAAAAGATGAGGGTATTAGGAGGGACTCCGGGTACCGCTGCCCCTCACTGCCCCTCTCTGCCAGGACTCTGCATCGATAAGCGTTACATTATAATTATATATGTATTTGTCTTTTATGTTGCGGGGTATTTCAGATTGACACATTCGCATGCGCGGTATTTCAGATTGACACATTCGCATGAGGGGTATTTCAGATTGACACATTCGCATGCGGGGTATTTCAGATTGACACATTCGCATGCGGGGTATTTCAGATTGACACATTCGCATGCGGGGTATTTCAGATTGACACATTCGCATGCGGGGTATTTCAGATTGACACATTCGCATGCGCGGTATTTCAGATTGACACATTCGCATGCGGGGTATTTCAGATTGACACATTCGCATGCGCGGTATTTCAGATTGACACATTCGCATGCGGGGTATTTCAGATTGACACATTCGCATGCGGGGTGTTTCAGATTGACACATTCGCATGCGGGGTATTTCAGATTGACACATTCGCATGCGCGGTATTTCAGATTGACACATTCGCATGCGGGGTATTACAGATTGACACATTCGCATGCGGGGTATTTCAGATTGACACATTCGCATGCGGGGTATTTCAGATTGACACATTCGCATGCGGGGTATTTCAGATTGACACATTCGCATGCGCGGTATTTCAGATTGACACATTCGCATGCGGGGTATTACAGATTGACACATTCGCATGCGGGGTATTTCAGATTGACACATTCGCATGCGGGGTGTTTCAGATTGACACATTCGCATGCGGGGTGTTTCAGATTGACACATTCGCATGCGGGGTATTTCAGATTGACACATTCGCATGCGGGGTATTTCAGATTGACACATTCGCATGCGGGGTATTACAGATTGACACATTCGCATGCGGGGTATTTCAGATTGACACATTCGCATGCGGGGTATTTCAGATTGACACATTCGCATGCGGGGTATTTCAGATTGACACATTCGCATGCGCGGTATTTCAGATTGACACATTCGCATGCGGGGTATTTCAGATTGACACATTCGCATGCGGGGTATTTCAGATTGACACATTCACATGCGCGGTATTTCAGATTGACACATTCGCATGCAGGGTATTTCAGATTGACACATTCGCATGCGGGGTGTTTCAGATTGACACATTCGCATGCGGGGTGTTTCAGATTGACACATTCGCATGCGGGGTATTTCAGATTGACACATTCGCATGCGGGGTATTTCAGATTGACACATTCGCATGCGGGGTGTTTCAGATTGACACATTCGCATGCGGGGTATTTCAGATTGACACATTCGCATGCGGGGTGTTTCAGATTGACACATTCGCATGCGGGGTGTTTCAGATTGACACATTCACATGCGGCTGAACAGGGCTGACAGACTGACAGACAGAGAGACGGACTGATGTATGTATGTATCTGTCTGACGGTTTCTTGGCGTGTCCCGCCGTCAGCGTCCTCCTCGGCATGTCCTGGCGGTTGCTGGTCTGTAATAAGTATCGGAACGTTTTATAAAACGTAGGTTAGAGTTTGACTTTTTTCTAAAGCTATAAAATATGTACAATTCCGACATATCTGACTTTGTCCACCAGGTGGCGCTGTGACCCCAGCTGACCCCGCCGTCCTCTCGCCTCCACGTCGCTCCTTTCATTATAGTTTGGGGGATTTTGGCTCAGAGGCGACCGTTTTACGGCTCTTGTGGCAGACGGCAGATTTTCTCCTTTTTATGTGTTTTTTAGCGTTTTGGCATGCAGGGAATTAGCGTCAGTGAGAGCCGTACGCAGAATAAATCATAAAATACCCGACAAAGTCCCTATACTGAGCCAATCACTGGCAGGGCAATGAGGAGACCGTGGGCCCGCGGGGACACAGGGAGGTCCGTTAAGGGCCAATCAGGCTGTTGCTTCACAAGTTAAAGTATGTTTTGACCGTGGCCCCTGCAGGAGCCACGCATGTTCACCCTCCCCCAGCGTCCTCCTCCGGTTTCTCTCCTAGTTTTATTTATACAGTTTCCCGGGTTGGCCTCGGGACGGGAGGAGGAAGCCATACCAGGGGTTTGTTGGCCGCTCGTTCTTTAGTCCTGAGTTATTTCAGGAAGACGGGTTCCTCAGCGATTCCTGGGATCTCATCCAGATGTTTCCAGGTTCATGTATCTGGGAGGATGATGATGTCATAGTTCAGAGGTTATTGCTCCGGTTGCTGTCATCTGCCAAACGCGTGTCCCCCTCCCCCGATGGGTGAAGCCACCGGTAACGGTGTCACAGAGAGTCTCACCGGTTCCTATAGAAAGGTTAAAGTCTCGCTTGGTGGCCGTGAGCGGGATGCCGGCGTCTCTCTAATCTGACTGCTCCGGGCTGCAGCTGTCTCGGCCCGAGATCCGCTGCCCGGAAAGGGTCGCTGAAAGGATCTGTCACAAAAACCACGAGAAGATCCAAATAGGAAACCCCTTCATGGCCAGAACTCTCACCAACACTCTCGGGGAAGGAAACCGGCTGCACGGAGCGGGGGATGTGCTGACGGACCGAGAATCTGCCCCACACGGACCGAGAATCTGCCCCACACGGACGGGAATCTGCCCCACACGGACGGGGAATCTGCCCCAGACGGACGGGGAATCTGCCCCAGACGGACGGGGAATCTGCCCCAGACGGACGGGGAATCTGCCCCAGACGGACAGACAATCTGCTCCAGACGGACGGGAATCTGCCCCAGACGGACGGGGAAATCTGCCCCAGACGGACGGAGAATCTGCCCCAGACAGACGGAGAATCTGCCCAGACGGATGAAGAATCTGCCCCAGACGGATGAAGAATCTGCCCCAGACAGACGAGGAATCTTCCCCAGACGGACGGGAATCTTCCCCAGACTAACGGGGAATCTGCCCCAGACTGACGGAGAATCTGCCCCAGACTGACGGGGAATCTGTCCGCGGTGCATTGTGGGTCGCTGGAGAGACTGGGGTAGAAGAGGGGTAAATGATGGAGCTGTGGATTCCTGCAGACTATTCCACCTCGTGCCCCACGCTTCTCGCTTCTGCCCCAAACCTTTTCCGAGGCCTCTGTTTTTCTTTCTCTTCCCCCAAATCCTTCTCTTTCTCCATAAAAGGTTGGCTGTCTCTGGCTGTCTCTGGCTGTCTCTGCTGTCAGCATTAATGCAAACCAGGTGCTCCTGGGGGTCTCGGGGGGGGGGGATCTGGGGCAGAACTGAAAGCCCCTGGGAGGGTATTATCAGGAGGTAAATGAACTGATGTCTGGAGAGACGTTCATCCATCTGGCGCCTCAGCCGTGGCCTTAACAATAGCCCCATGGTTCTCCGGACTGATTCAGGGGCATTTCTGGAGCTGAGGGGAATTTCTGGAGCTCGGAGTCCGCTTTGGGGTCCAGTGCTCGGTACCCACTGTCTCTGGATCTATAGCAGGACCTGTCTGTCACAGCGAGATCTCCCCTGAGAACCCACCCGAGCAGTCTCTCGCTGTCACAGAACGTTCAACCACCCCTGACAACCCACCGAGCAGTCTCTCACTGTCACAGAACATTCAACCACCCCTGAGAACCCACCGAGCAGTCTCTCACTGTCACAGAACATTCAACCACCCCTGAGAACCCACCGAGCAGTCTCTCGCTGTCACAGAACGTTCAACCACCCCTGAGAACCCACCGAGCAGTCTCTCACTGTCACAGAACGTTCAACCACCCCTGACAACCCACCCGAGCTGTCTCTCACTGTCACAGAACGTTCAACCACCCCTGAGAACCCACCGAGCAGTCTCTCACTGTCACAGAACGTTCAACCACCCCTGAGAACCCACCGAGCAGTCTCTCACTGTCACAGAACGTTCAACCACCCCTGAGAACCCACCGAGCAGTCTCTCACTGTCACAGAACGTTCAACCACCCCTGAGAACCCACCGAGCTGTCTCTCACTGTCACAGAACGTTCAACCACCCCTGACAACCCACCCGAGCAGTCTCTCACTGTCACAGAACGTTCAACCACCCCTGAGAACCCACCGAGCAGTCTCTCGCTGTCACTTTAAAGAATGCTCACTGCACCCCTGTGAAATCTCAAGCTCTGGCCCATGTTCAGTAAGGAGTTCACTTTCTGCCAAACGCCGACATTGTTAGCGCTCTGTGTTTGGGTTTCCATCCAATGGGATCGCTCGTTGGTCACTTAGCCGAGTTTTTGTTTAGAAAAATCTCCGGGGTCAGCAGCCGATTATCCCCCGAAAAACACATTCACCTTTCTCTCGGCAACCAATGGGTTTCTGTGTAAAGATGACCCCCCCTCCTCCCGGGACCCCCTCCTCCCGGACCCCCCTCCTCCCTAAAATCTGTAAGTATAATGTGTGGACCCCCCGGAGCCCCCCGTTATTGGAAGCTCTCGGAGGTTTCGCTGGAATCAGAGTCTCTACGAAGGAAGGAAGGAAAATGACGAATATTTTCCATAAACAGCGTCACTGAAATACGACGATAACAGACATTTCTATCTAATAACACCAGGTCCATTCAACATGCTGATCGGCCCCGTCCGGCCCCCAGCTAGGCGCCCGTCTCTCCCGCTGTAAAGACTCAAACCTTAATCAGTCGTTGGTCTCGTCTTAGATTCAGGAGCCGTATGTCTATCCCACGCATGTTTAATACCCTCACTGTATTACCCTCTACCACCTCTGCTGGGAGGCTGTTCCACCTATCCACCACCCTCTCAGTAAAGTAAAACGTCCTTCCATTCCGTCTCAGTCTCTGACCCTCTTCCCCATTTCAGATTTCTATCCCTCGCCGGTGACCCCTTGAATCTGCCTGTAGTTCATGAGGCTCCAGGTGACAGTGATGGTGAGTTTTAACCAACTCTGCTCGGCAGAGGCTCCATTTCCATGACAACATTCCTCGATTCACTGAAAGCCCCGATGATCTCCGGGGGGTATCCACCTCCTGCCCCATTCAGCCATAACTATCAAATCCCAGCGCAGACTGGGAGAGATGTGGAGCATAGAATGGATCCAGTCCGTTTGCGAGTGTTATACCCAGGTGGCTAAATGTGGAACTGCAATGAAAACATAAAAGTGGGAGTTCTTCTGGTAGTGGCCCCTCATCATACAGTCATACAGTAGGCAGGGGCCTCTTTGTCAACCATTAGCTGCTTGTTTCCCAGACCTCTGTATTCACAATAATAATAATTTCTGGAAGAGATTCCGACTGCCGGCAGAGGCCTCTGCCCCCCACACACTCCATTAACCGGGCCTTTGTTATTTATTGACTTGTATCGCCAGCATATTCCTGCCCGGTGTTATGGCGGGAGCCCCGGGGCCGCCGCCGGCCGGTAATGTAAACAGTGATTGGAAGCTCACGGGGAGAGTATTTTGGGATCTGTGCTGGAAGTCTCAGATTGGGCTCCTGCCAGCGGGATTTTGGCCCCCGCGTCCCTGGCGCCCGCACACATGATGTCATCGCTCCGACTTTCCTTTTTATGGTCATTTACTCATTCAGATGAGTTTAGTTTCAGATTGGGGATGAGATGTAAATGTTTGAGCCAAAGACTGCTGTGACGTGTGCTTCAGAGATATCGCCGCGGGGGTCTGCGTGAGGGATGCGAAGATCGACCCCCCGGTCAGTTCTCTGGGCTGGACCCATGTGTGTGTCCACGCGTGTGCTGGGGGTCTGGGGCTCCATGCAGGGGTATTTGTGGGGCTCGCCCGCAGTTCACTATTTGCCCCCACGTTCCTGTGATCCGGTGGGACGCGGGGCGGCCCTTCCCGCAGTGACTTATCGGCTTTATCGGGTTTTGTGACAAATCAAATGCTACGGGGCCCCTGAGCAGTCGGAGCGGCGCTCGGATTCGGCCCCCCTCGGACCCTGCGCTCTCCGTTACCCGCCGGCCGTCTCTCCAGCAGCTGGACAAGGAATTCAGAAAATGCGTCTTCGAGAAATAATGTGGAGACGACATGAAAGCGAGGAGAACGTAAATCACCCCCAGCAGGGGCAGAACGTAAATCACCCTCAGCCGGGGCAGAACGTAAATCACCCCCAGCCGGGGCGGCTGCGCATGGAGCAGATCGGGCCCCGCATTCAACACTATGAGGGCCTCAACATCATCCCATTCAGCTGCCTACCCCCTACCGAGCCCCCCCGGACAGCCTCACCCGCAAAACACTCAAACCGACAGCGAGAGCGCCAAACTGCGGCAAAAAAGAGACCCTCTCATCACATCTAAAGAGATCCTCTCACCAGATCTAAAGAGACCCTCTCACCAGATCTAAAGAGACCAGATCCACTCCCCGATCTAAAGAGACTGAATCTGGGATAGAGGATCTAGGATAGAGGATCTGGAATACGGGATCTGGGATAGAGGATCTGGGATAGAGGATCTAGGATAGAGGATCTGGAATACGGGATCTGGGATAGAGGATCTGGGATAGGGGATCTGGGATAGAGGATCTAGGATAGAGGATCTGGAATACGGGATCTGGGATAGAGGATCTGGGATAGAGGATCTAGGATAGAGGATCTGGAATACGGGATCTGGGATAGAGGATCTGGGATAGGGGATCTGGGATAGAGGATCTAGGATAGAGGATCTGGAATACGGGATCTGGGATAGAGGATCTGGGATAGGGGATCTGGGATAGGGGATCTGGGATAGAGGATCTGGAATAGGGGATCTGGGATAGAGGATCTGGGATAGAGGATCTGGGATAGGGGATCTGGGATAGAGGATCTAGGATAGAGGATCTGGAATATGGGATCTGGGATAGAGGATCTGGGATAGGGGATCTGGGATAGAGGATCTGGGATAGGGGATCTGGGATAGAGGATCTAGGATAGAGGATCTGGAATACGGGATCTGGGATAGAGGATCTGGGGTAGGGGATCTGGGATAGGGGATCTGGGATAGAGGATCTGGGATAGAGGATCTGGGATAGGGGATCTGGGATAGAGGATCTGGGATAGAGGATCTGGGATAGGGGATCTGGGATAGGGGATCTGGGATAGAGGATCTAGGATAGAGGATCTGGAATATGGCATCTGGGATAGAGGATCTGGGATAGGGGATCTGGGATAGAGGATCTGGGATAGGGGATCTGGGATAGGGGATCTGGGATAGAGGATCTGGGATAGGGGATCTGGGATAGAGGATCTGGGATAGAGGATCTGGGATAGGGGATCTGGGATCTGGGATAGAGGATCTGGGATAGGGGATCTGGGATAGGGGATCTGGGACAGGGGATCTGGGATAGAGGATCTGGGATAGGGAATCTGGGGTCTGGGATAGAGGATCTGGGATAGAGGATCTGGGATAGAGGATCTGGGATAGGGGATCTGGGATAGGGGATCTGGGACAGGGGATCTGGGATAGAGGATCTGGGATAGGGAATCTGGGATCTGGGATAGAGGATCTGGGATAAGGGATCTGGGATAGGGGATCTGGTGTCTCTGAATCCTTCTGACCTTGCAGTCACAGAGGAGCGCGTTACTTAATTCTGCTGTTATTGGATTCAATGGAATCTGCTTCTAAATCTATTGATAACGAGATTACCGAGACTCGCGGGTAGGAGAGGATCATGGGTAGGAGAGGATCGTGGTTAGGAGAGGATCATGGGTAGGAGAGGATCGTGGTTAGGAGAGGATTGTAGGTAAGAGAGGATCGCGATTAAGAAAGGGTCGCGGGTAGGAGAGGATCGTAGGTAGGAGATGATAGTAGGTAGGAGAGGATCGTGGGTAGGAGATGGTATTGGGTAGGAGATGGTATTGGGTAGGAGAGGATTGTGGGTAGGAGAGGTTTGTGGGTAGGAGAGGATCGCAGGTAGGAGATGATAGTAGGTAGGAGAGGATCGAGGGTAGGAGATGGTATTGGGTAGGAGATGGTATTGGGTAGGAGAGGATCGTGGGTAGGAGAGGATTGTGGGTAGGAGAGGATTGTTAGTTAATGCTCTATTATGAAATGCTTGCGCAGGTTGGTGTGAGGGCCCCTTTAGTAACCAGCGCATCCTATGTCTGAACACCTTGGTCTGTGGATGGGGAGCGTGGGAATCAGGGGCCGGCGGGGAGCTCTTCCCATCATTTTATCTTTTTCCTCCCCAAATCCTGGAAACATCCGTCAAATAAACGAACAGATCTCAGAGCGAGAACTTTCGGTCCTTTCCCTTCGACTCCCCCGCATCCCGTCTCACATTGGTGCCAAATGACATCATGGGCCGACCGGTGGTGATCGGCGGGGTGGGGGGGGTTCGGGGACTATTTTGGGCTTAAATAACTTTATCAGAGCTTTAACCCCGAATACGTCGTTTTGTGAGGAGAGGGCAGATGTTCCGGTGATTGCTTTATCTGCACCGGGGGGGGGGGGAGAGTCAGCGGGGGAGAGAGGGACGGACAGATTAGGATTCGAGCTTTAAACCAGGATGTGTGGCGCCTTTATGGAGTCATCCTGATGCTGGGCTTGTGGTCCGGCTCTGTGCAGATTCAGTGATCCTGTAAGAGAGCGAGCGAGTAAGAGAGCGAGAATTGGGGTAATTGGGGTAATTGATGGAGGGCAGGAATCGGGTGATCTGCAGCATCTGCCCCGTTACCCCTGTCTTATGACGACATGCATTGATGAAGAGGCCCACGTGGTTCGCGGTACCGGTTTATAGTAACGGGTCGTGTGCCGGAGGCCGGTCCCGGGTCAGAGGCGATTAGAGAGCAGATTTGCTGTCTATTACAGTCTCATCTCTCTTTGGCTGAGCCTTGGGGTTACACGGCCACCGAGAGGAGACCCGAGAGACCAAAACCAACGAAGACCCAGAGAACCAACGGGTCGGGTCAGGGAGAGTAAAGAACAAAGTGGGGTCAACTCCTGGAGAACCTGATCACACGGGGAGGAAAAAGGAGCAAACGCGGTAACAGGGTGACAACCTGTTGGGACAGTCTGCTGTCTGGCGGTCTCGCTGCTGGGACAGTCTGCTGTCTGGCGGTCTCGCTGCTGGGACAGTCTGCTGTCTGACGGTCTCGCTGCTGGGACAGTCTGCTGTCTGGCGGTCTCGCTGCTGGGACAGTCTGCTGTCTGACGGTCTCGCTGCTGGGACAGTCTGCTGTCTGACGGTCTCGCTGCTGGGACAGTCTGCTGTCTGGTGGTCTCGCTGTTGGGACAGTCTGCTGTCTGACGGTCTCGCTGCTGGGACAGTCTGCTGTGTGGTGGTCTCGCTGCTGGGACAGTCTGCTGTCTGACGGTCTCGCTGCTGGGACAGTCTGCTGTCTGGGGGTCTCGCTGCTGGGACAGTCTGCTGTCTGACGTTCTCGCTGCTGGGACAGTCTGCTGTCTGGCGGTCTCGCTGCTGGGACAGTCTGCTGTCTGGCGGTCTCGCTGCTGGGACAGTCTGCTGTCTGACGGTCTCGCTGCTGGGACAGTTTGCCGTCTGACGGTCTCGCTGCTGGGACAGTCTGCTGTGTGGTGGTCTCGCTGCTGGGACAGTCTGCTGTCTGGCGGTCTCGCTGCTGGGACAGTTTGCTATCTGGCGGTCTCGCTGCTGGGACAGTCTGCTGTCTGGTGGTCTCGCTGCTGGGACAGTCTGCCGTCTGGCGGTCTCGCTGCTGGGACAGTCTGCTGTCTGGCGGTCTCGCTGCTGGGACAGTCTGCTGTCTGACGTTCTCGCTGCTGGGACAGTTTGCCGTCTGACGGTCTCGCTGCTGGGACAGTCTGCTGTCTGGCGGTCTCGCTGCTGGGACAGTCTGCTGTCTGACGGTCTCGCTGCTGGGACAGTTTGCTGTCTGGCGGTCTCGCTGCTGGGACAGTCTGCTGTCTGGCGGTCTCGCTGCTGGGACAGTCTGCCGTCTGGCGGTCTCGCTGCTGGGACAGTTTGCTGTCTGACGGTCTCGCTGCTGGGACAGTTTGTTGTGTGACGGTCTCGCTGCTGGGACAGTTTGTTGTGTGACGGTCTCGCTGCTGGGACAGTCTGCTGTGTGGTGGTCTCGCTGCTGGGACAGTCTGCTGTCTGGCGGTCTCGCTGCTGGGACAGTTTGCTATCTGGCGGTCTCGCTGCTGGGACAGTCTGCTGTCTGGCGGTCTCGCTGCTGGGACAGTCTGCCGTCTGGCGGTCTCGCTGCTGGGACAGTCTGCTGTCTGGCGGTCTCGCTGTTGGGACAGTCTGCTGTCTGACGTTCTCGCTGCTGGGACAGTTTGCCGTCTGACGGTCTCGCTGCTGGGACAGTCTGCTGTCTGGCGGTCTCGCTGCTGGGACAGTCTGCTGTCTGACGGTCTCGCTGCTGGGACAGTCTGCTGTCTGACGGTCTCGCTGCTGGGACAGTCTGCTGTCTGACGGTCTCGCTGCTGGGACAGTCTGCTGTGTGGTGGTCTCGCTGCTGGGACAGTCTGCTGTGTGGTGGTCTCGCTGCTGGGACAGTCTGCTGTCTGACGGTCTCGCTGCTGGGACAGTCTGCTGTCTGGCGGTCTCGCTGCTGGGACAGTCCGCTGTCTGGCGGTCTCGCTGCTGGGACAGTTTGCTGTGTGGTGGTCTCGCTGCTGGGACAGTTTGTTGTGTGACGGTCTCGCTGCTGGGACAGTCTGCTGTGTGGTGGTCTCGCTGCTGGGACAGTCTGCTGTGTGGTGGTCTCGCTGCCGGGACAGTCTGCTGTGTGGTGGTCTCGCTGCCGGGACACTCCTGTATCACTGTCTAAAAGATTACTTCCATTCCTGCCCCCCCCCCCCTTTGTTTGAAGCCTAAACAGAAACAGAAAAGCAACAAAGAATCCTTGTGAGACAGGGGGTCTCTGCGCGTGCACAGGGGGTCTCTGCGCGTGCACAGTGGGTCTCTGCGCGTGCACAGGGGGTCTCTGCGCGTGCACAGTGGGTCTCTGCGCGTGCACAGTGGGTCTCTGCGCGTGCACAGGGGGTCTCTGCGCGTGCACAGGGGGTCTCTGCGCGTGCACAGGGGGTCTCTGCGCGTGCACAGGGGGTCTTCGTCTCTGTGTGTGCACAGGGGGTCTCGCTCTCCGCACACGTACTGTACCGCACATGCACGGTGAGTCTCGTTGGCGTGCCCCTAGTGGGAGTCCTGGAGGAAGAGACCGATGTGGCCTGGGTTCGTGCCATGACTTGACGTCGGTGGGTTTTTGCCTCCGTTGCCCGGGTCGTAGCGTCGGTTCTTTAGTGTTTATTCCCCCCCCTCAGCTTTCGCCCCCCCCGCCCCCACCTCGTGAGACAGTGGGTCTCTGCGCGTGCACAGGGGGTCTCGGTCTCTGGAGAAAGAGACCGCTGTGGCCTGGGTTCATGCCATGACTTGACGTCAGTGGGTTTTTGCCTCCGTTGCCCGGGTCGTAGCGTCGGTTCTTTAGTGTTTATTCCCCCCCTCAGCTTTCACACCCCCCGCCCCCACCTCGTGAGACAGTGGGTCTCTGCGCGTGCACAGGGGGTCTCGGTCTCTGGAGGAAGAGACCGCTGTGGCCTGGGTTCATGCCATGACTTGACGTCAGTGGGTTTTTGCCTCCGTTGCCCGGGTCGTAGCGTCGGTTCTTTAGTGTTTATTCCCCCCCCTCAGCTTTCGCCCCCCCCACCTCGTGAGACAGTGGGTCTCTGCGCGTGCACAGGGGGTCTCGGTCTCTGGAGGAAGAGACCGCTGTGGCCTGGGTTCGTGCCATGACTTGACATCGGTGGGTTTTTGCCTCCGTTGCCCGGGTCGTAGCGTCGGTTCTTTAGTGTTTATTCCCCGGCCCCCCCGGCCTCCCCCCGCCCCCACCTGGTGCCCACAAACAGATGTTCCGCTGATTTACGGCGCCGGCCCCCTCCGCAGAACGTTTCAATAAAGGTGGGGGATGGGCCCTGGAATAATGCTCTCTATTCACTTGGCGGCCACGCAGACAGTCCACGGACACGACCCACATGCGTGTAAATCATATCGCAGCTTCACCCCAAAGAGAAACCCCCTACACGTGATTCAGGACACGCGTGGCTTACACGTCACTCAGGCTCAGGACACGCGTGGCTCACATGTCATTCAGGTTGTGGACACGCGTGGCCTAAACGTCATTCAGGCTCAGAACACGCGTGTGGGTGATTGTTTCCTGAATACGGGCCGCCTGCGTAGTCTGCGTGTTACACGCGTGTCTCCTGCACAGTGAACGGGACCTCTTGTAACCCGGCGGGTTTAGTGGATAAAGCGGCTGAAACTTCATCTGCGATAATATTTCTTTCCGGATAAAATCTAAATATACACGGAGGGTCAGCGCATTCCTGGGGCGGAATTAGTGGCCCAGCTGTGATCACAAGCGCTTTACACGCTCATTCTCCACTGCCCAGCATAAACCCAGAGGAAAGAAACCACCAAAAGCGCGATAACAAGAGTCCCCCGGGGGCCCCTGATCACTGCGGGGGGGCCCTGATCACTGCGGGGGTCCCTGATCACTAAGGGGGCCCCATGATCACTAAGGGGGCCCCATGATCACTGCGGGGGGCCCTGATGACTGCGGGGGCCCCTGATCACTGCGGGGACCCCATGATCACTGTGGGGGCCCCATGATCACTGCGGGGGGGCCCTGATCACTGCGGGGGGCCCTGATCACTGCAGCTGACCCAATACCACTGCTGCTACATGGCTAGTAACAAGAAAATCGCCGTAACATCATTGGCTGAATAGCAAACAGCCAATGGGAGAGAAGCACACGATCTGCGAGGAGATCATTGGCAGCATGCAGCCCCAGGGGCAAAACCCAGCATTAAACCCCCCCAAACATTAGCAACACAGAACGAGGTGAACACACATCGGCTGGGGCCCCCAACCCAGATCAGAAAAACCCATAGAAGGAGCCCACAAAGGTGACCGTAGTACAACTGGGCCTTGTGTGGTTTATACGCCCCCCCCTTGTGTCCGCGTGTGGAATTGCAGGTTAAAAGTCAGACGCTACGGATCCAGCAGAGGGGGTGATGCCTCCACCCCGTGTTTATATCTTTATTATTAACCACCACCCAGGGGCCCCGTTCTAATCTTATTCACTATTAAGGAGCCGGCCACTGAGAACCTGCCCATCCCCCCAGGGCTTTCAGATGATGATGTGAAGCACTGGGATATGATGTCATAGCCAGGAACACCCTTTGGCATGTTTAGCTCCCCCTCCAGTGTATCTGCCCCCCCTCCAGTGTATCTGCCCCCCTCCAGTGTATCTGCCCCCCCTCAAGTGTATCTGCCCCCCCTCCAGTGTATCTGCCCCCCCCATTCCCTCCCTCGCTGCTCCTGTACTCTGCGATTCCCTCCCTCGCTCCGTCAGGCTCTCCCCTACTTAACCTTAAACCCTCACTAAACCCCCTGTTCCGAGGAGCTTACAATCTATCCTCCTAATATCCTCAGCCAGCATCCTTCCTCCTCACCTTCCAGATCTCCGGCCGCTGACTTCTCCCCATCCCCATCATCCTCAGCCAAGCAGCCCCTCCCCTTCTGTCTCACCCCCCAGTCTCCTAATAGATTGTAAGCTCCTAGGGGCAGCGCCCTGTCGCCCTGTCGCTGTGGATAGGAATCTCAGTGTCTGATTATTACGGCAGAGTTACCGCCGCCATTGTACGGCGCTACGGCGTATGCTCTGTTAACGGGCAGAAAGAAGCCGGGGATTTAAGGTTTATTCCTCCCCTGGGCCGGGTCTCCAGGCTGCGCATGGACTCCGGGGCACAGAGGGCTCTTTGTTGGGATGCGGGAGGAATTCTCCTCGTTCCCCAGGTTTCCAGTCCTTACATCTCCAGACCGACCTGAGAGGGGGTGGGGAGAGGAAAAGGGAGGCCAGGGGAAGGAGGGAGAATGATTGGGGCAAAAAGAGACAGCCGGAGGGGGGCAGAAAGAGGAAGAGTGCCGGAGGGGGCAGAAAGGGACAGCCGGAGGGGGCACAAAGAGACAGCCGGAGGGGGCACAAAGAGACCGAGAGCCGGAGGGGGCAGAAAAAGGCAGAGAGCGGGAGGGGGTGCAGAAAGAGACACGGGCAGAGAGAGAGAGAGTAGAAAGAGACGGAGAGGAAGAGAGGGTTCAGAAAGAGACTCAGGCAGAGAGAGAGAAGAAAGAGACGGAGAGGAAGAGAGGGTTCAGAAAGAGACGGAGAGAGAGAGAGAGAGAGAGAGAGAGAGAGCAGAAAGAGACAGAGAGAGAGAGAGAGCAGAAAGAGACGGAGAGGAAGAGAGGGTTCAGAAAGAGACAGAGAGAGAGAGAGGGTTCAGAAAGAGACAGAGAGAGAGAGAGCAGAAAGAGACAGAGAGAGAGAGAGAGCAGAAAGAGACGGAGAGGAAGAGAGGGTTCAGAAAGAGACGGAGAGAGAGAGAGAGAGAGAGAGAGAGAGAGCAGAAAGAGACAGAGAGAGAGAGAGAGCAGAAAGAGACGGAGAGGAAGAGAGGGTTCAGAAAGAGACAGAGAGAGAGAGAGGGTTCAGAAAGAGACAGAGAGAGAGAGAGCAGAAAGAGACAGAGAGAGAGAGAGCAGAAAGAGACAGAGAGGAAGAGAGGGTTCAGAAAGAGACAGAGAGAGAGAGAGAGAGAGAGAGAGAGAGAGGGATCAGAAAGAGACGGAGAGAGAGAGAGAGAGAGCAGAAAGAGACAGAGAGAGAGAGAGCAGAAAGAGACAGAGAGAGAGAGAGGGTTCAGAAAGAGACAGAGAGAGAGAGAGAGAGAGAGAGAGAGGGATCAGAAAGAGACAGAGAGAGAGAGAGAGTAGAAAGAGACAGAGAGGAAGAGAGGGTTCAGAAAGAGACAGAGAGCTGCCCTGGAATGTTTCTGTAATCATTTCCTTCTGTCTCTTACACAACAATGAACACTTTTAGCCTCGTGGGAAAAAGTGATTATTATTATTATTATTATTATTATTAATTGTTATTATTTATCAATACAACTATCATCATCATCATCATCACCATCATCATCATCATCATCATCATCATCATTATTATTGATGTAATTATTATTATCCCATTGTACAGCGCTACGGAATATGATTGAGCTAAAAAACATTATTATTATTATTATTATTACTATTATTATTACTATTATTATTGTTATTATCTTTTATTTATATAGCGCTTAATACAATCCATATATTCAAGGGGTCTGACAAGACGAGAAGACAAACCGATACATTAGGTGGAGAGACTCGGCTCGCAGGCTTACAATCTAGAGGGAACGGGGTGACAAACATAAGGCACGGGTGAGAGGTAGTGTGGGGGGTATCAGTGACGGGTGAGAGGTAGTGTGGGGGGTATCAGTGACGGGTGAGAGGTAGTGTGGGGGGTATCAGTGACGGGTGAGAGGTAGTGTGGGGGGTATCAGTGACGGGTGAGAGGTAGTGTGGGGGGTATCAGTGACGGGTGAGAGGTAGTGTGGGGGGTATCAGTGACGGGTGAGAGGTAGTGTGGGGGGGTTTCAGTGATGGGTGAGAGGTAGTATGTGGGGGTATCAGTGACGGGTGAGAGGTAGTGTGGGGGGGTATCAGTGATGGGTGAGAGGTAGTGTGGGGGGTATCAGTGACGGGTGAGAGGTAGTGTGGGGGGTATCAGTGACGGGTGAGAGGTAGTGTGGGGGGGTATCAGTGATGGGTGAGAGGTAGTGTGGGGGGTATCAGTGACGGGTGAGAGGTAGTGGGGGGTATCAGTGACGGGTGAGAGGTAGTGTGGGGGGTATCAGTGACGAGTGAGAGGTAGTGTGGGGGGTATCAGTGACGGGTGAGAGGTAGTGTGGGGGGTATCAGTGATGGGTGAGAGGTAGTGTGGGGGGTATCAGTGACGGGTGAGAGGTAGTGGGGGGGTATCAGTGATGGGTGAGAGGTAGGGTGGGGAGTAGCAGTGACGGGGTGAGAGGTAGTGTGGGGGGTATCAGTGACGGGTGAGAGGTAGTGGGGGGTATCAGTGATGGGGTGAGAGGTAGTGTGGGGGGTATCAGTGACGGGGTGAGAGGTAGTGTGGGGGGTATCAGTGACGGGTGAGAGGTAGTGGGGGGTATCAGTGATGGGGTGAGAGGTATTGTGGGGGGTATCAGTGACGGGGTGAGAGGTAGTGTGGGGGGTATCAGTGACGGGGTGAGAGGTGGTGTGGGAGGTATCAGTGACGGGTGAGAGGTAGTATGGGGGGGTATCAGTGAGGGGTGAGAGGTAGTGTGGGGGGTATCAGTGACGGGTGAGAGGTAGTGTGGGGGGTATCAGTGATGGGTGAGAGGTAGTGTGGGGGGTATCAGTGACGGGTGAGAGGTAGTGTGGGGGGTATCAGTGACGGGGTGAGAGGTAGTGTGGGGGGTATCAGTGACGGGTGAGAGGTAGTGTGGGGGGTATCAGTGACGGGTGAGAGGTAGTGTGGGGGGTATCAGTGACGGGTGAGAGGTAGTGTGGGGGGTATCAGTGACGGGTGAGAGGTAGTGTGGGGGGTATCAGTGACGGGTGAGAGGTAGTGCGTCTGGAGCCGCTGCGCACTCTGATGGGGTTATTGTAGTAGATGGTCCGGGGGCTGCTTGTAGCCCCAATACCCAGTTCCTTGTCTTAGAGCAGCCCCTCCATGACTGAAAGAGTTAATTTGCGGTCTCCTACTGTTTATCGCATGTGCTAATATTAGCTCTCCGATAAAGGGGGTCCGCAGGGATCTGGGGTGGGCCGGACTGAAAGATGAAGTCATGTCTGTGGTGGGAGCGCATGTAACCCTTTCCCTGCCAGACCACCTGCCCCCTAATCTTGTTTCTGTGTAGTAAGCGTCCAGAGAACTGTTACCGGATCTGGAGCGAGCGAGCATCCATAACTCTACACATACACACGGTGACACGTCTGCGCACGCACAGGCCAGGATTAGCTCTCCTCTCCAGCTCACCTCTCCAGCTCTCCTCTCCAGTTCCAAATCCCCTCTCCAGCTCCAGATCTCCTGCCCAGTTTCAATCCACAAGTAAGCAAATACCCCAGTTTCTGGATTTCTGAGAATCACGGGATCCGCCACACGTTTCTCCAAACTTAGACGTGAGGATGAGAACGAGACAGAAGTGATCGAGCTGCCAAATAATGTTAAAGTTCATAAAACCTCAATAGTATAAATCCTTAGAGTATATAATATATATATATTATGATTTAATGGGTTATACTGGGCGGAGAGGATATAATATATAATATGAGGAATATACAGGATATAACGGGTTATAAGGACGGGATTAGTTATACGGCCGGAGAGTATATAATATATAATATGAGGAATATACAGGATATAACGGGTTATAAGGACGGGATTAGTTATACGGGGAGGAGAGTATATAATATGAGTAATATACAGGATATAACAGGTTATAAGGACGGGATTAGTTATACGGTCGGAGAATATATAATATATAATATGAGGAATATACAGGATATAACGGGTTATAAGGACGAGATTAGTTATACGGCCGGAGAGTATATAATATATAATATGAGGAATATACAGGATATAACGGGTTATAAGGACGGGATTAGTTATACGGCCAGAGAGTATATAATATATAATATATAATATGAGGAATATACAGGGATATAACGGGTTATAAGGACGGGATTAGTTATACGGTATGGAGAGTATATAATATATAATATGAGGAATATACAGGGATATAACGGGATATAAGGACGGGATTAGTTATACGGCCGGAGAGTATATAATATATAATATGAGGAATATACAGGGATATATTGGGTTATAAGGACGGGATTAGTTATACGGCCGGAGACTATATAATATGAGGAATATACAGGGATATAACGGGTTATAAGGACGGGATTAGTTATACGGGGGGAGAGTATATAATATATCATATGAGGAATATACAGGATATAACGGGTTATAAGGACGGGATTAGTTATACGGCCGGAGAGTATATAATAAATAATATGAGGAATATACAGGGATATAACGGGTTATAAGGACGGGATTAGTTATACGGGGGGAGAGTATATAATATATAATATGAGGAATATACAGGGATATAACGGGTTATAAGGACGGGATTAGTTATACGGTCGGAGAGTATATTATATATAATATGAGGAATATACAGGATATAACGGGTTATAAGGACGGGATTAGTTATACGGGGGGAGAGTATATAATATATAATATGAGGAATATACAGGGATATAACGGGTTATAAGGAAGGGATTAGTTATACGGCCGGAGAGTATATAATATATAATATGAGGAATATACAGGGATATAACGGGTTATAAGGACGGGATTAGTTATACGGCCGGAGAGTGTATAATATATAATATGAGGAATATACAGGGATATAACGGGTTATAAGGACGGGATTAGTTATACGGGGGGGAGAGTATATAATATATAATATGAGGAATATACAGGATATAACGGGTTATAAGGACGGGATTAGTTATACGGCCGGAGAGTATATAATATATAATATGAGGAATATACAGGATATAACGGGTTATAAGGACGGGATTAGTTATACGGCCAGAGAGTATATAATATATAATATGAGGAATATACAGGATATAACGGGTTATAAGAACGGGATTAGTTATACGGGGGGAGAGTATATAATATATAATATGAGGAATATACAGGGATATAACGGGTTATAAGGACGGGATTAGTTATACGGCCGGAGAGTATATAATATATAATATGAGGAATATACAGGGATATAACGGGTTATAAGGATGGGATTAGTTATACGGCCGGAGAGTATATAATATATAATATGAGGAATATACAGGGATATAACGGGTTATAAGGAAGGGATTAGTTATACGGCCGGAGAGTATATAATATATAATATGAGGAATATACAGGATATAACGGGTTATAAGGACGGGATTAGTTATACGGCCAGAGAGTATATAATATATAATATGAGGAATATACAGGATATAACGGGTTATAAGGACGGGATTAGTTATACGGGGGGAGAGTATATAATATATAATATGAGGAATATACAGGGATATAACAGGTTATAAGGACAGGATTAGTTATACGGCCGGAGAGTATATAATATATAATATGAGGAATATACAGGGATATAACGGGTTATAAGGACGGGATTAGTTATACGGCCGGAGAGTATATAATATATAATATGAGGAATATACAGAGATATACTGGGTTATAAGGACGGGATTAGTTATACGGCCGGAGAGAATATAATATATAATATGAGGAATATACAGGATATAACGGGTTATAAGGACGGGGTTAGTTATACGGGGGGAGAGTATATAATATATAATATGAGGAATATACAGGGATATAACAGGTTATAAGGACAGGATTAGTTATACGGCCGGAGAGTATATAATATATAATATGAGGAATATACATGTAACGGGTTATAAGGTCGGGATTAGTTATACGGCCGGAGAGTATATAATATGAGGAATATACAGGATATAACGGGTTATAAGGACAGGATTAGTTATATGGGGGGGAGAGTATATAATATATAATATGAGGAATATACAGGGATATAACGGGTTATAAGGACGGGATTCGTTATACGGCCGGAGAGTATATAATATATAATATGAGGAATATACAGGGATATAACGGGTTATAAAGACGGGATTAGTTATACGGGGAGAGAGTATATAATATATAATATGAGGAATATACAGGATATAACGGGTTATAAGGATGGGATTAGTTATATGGCCGGAAAGTGTATAATATATAATATGAGGAATATACAGGATATAACGGGTTATAAGGATGGGATTAGTTATACGGGGGGAGTATATAATATATAATATGAGGAATATACAGGGATATAACGGGTTATAAGGACGGAATTAGTTATACGGGGGGAGAGTATATAATATATAATATGAGGAATATACAGGATATAACGGGTTATAAGGACGGGATTAGTTATACGGGGGGGAGAGTATATAATATATAATATGAGGAATATACAGGGATATAACGGGTTATAAGGACGGGATTAGTTATACGGGGGGGAGAGTATATAATATATAATATGAGGAATATACAGGGATATAACGGGTTATAAGGACGGGATTAGTTATACGGTTGGAGAGTTTATAATATATAATATGAGGAATATATAGGGATATAACGGGTTATAAGGACGGAATTAGTTATACGGGGGAGAGTATATAATATATAATATGAGGAATATACAGGACATAACCGGGTTATAAGGATGGGATTAGTTATACGGGGGGGAGAGTATATAATATATAATATGAGGAATATACAGGATATAATGGGTTATAAGGACAGGATTAGTTATACGGGGGGGAGAGTATATAATATATAATATGAGGAATATACAGGGATATAACGGGTTATAAGGACGGGATTAGTTATACGGGGGGGAGAGTATATAATATATAATATGAGGAATATACAGGGATATAACGGGTTATAAGGACGGGATTAGTTGTACTGTTGGAGAGTATATAATATATAATATGAGGAATATACAGGGATATAACGGGTTATAAGGACGGGATTAGTTATACGGGGGAGAGTATATAATATATAATATGAGGAATATACAGGATATAACGGGTTATAAGGACGGGATTAGTTATACGGGGGGGAGAGTATATAATAAATAATATGAGGAATTTACAGGATATAACGGGTTATAAGGACGGGATTAGTTATACGGGCCGGAGAGTATATAATATATAATATGAGGAATACACGGGATATAACGGGTTATAAGGACGGGATTAGTTATACGGCCGGAGAGTATATAACATATAATATGAGGAATATACAGGGATATAATGGGTTATAAGGACGGGATTAGTTGTACTGTTGGAGAGTATATAATATATAATATGAGGAATATACAGGGATATAACGGGTTATAAGGACGGGATTAGTTATACGGGGGAGAGTATATAATATATAATATGAGGAATATACAGGATATAACGGGTTATAAGGACGGGATTAGTAATACGGCCGGAGAGTATATAATATATAATATGAGGAATATACAGGATATAACGTGTTATAAAGACGGATTAGTTATACGGGGGGAGAGTATATAATATATAATATGAGGAATACACGGGATATAACGGGTTATAAGGACGGGATTAGTTATACGGGGGGGAGAGTATATAATATATAATATGAGGAATATACAGGATATAACGGGTTATAAGGATGGGATTAGTTATACGGGGGGGAGAGTATATAATATATAATATGAGGAATATACAGGATATAACGGGTTATAAGGACGGGATTAGTTATACGGGCCGGAGAGTATATAATATATAATATGAGGAATACACGGGATATAACGGGTTATAAGGACGGGATTAGTTATACGGCCGGAGAGTATATAATATATAATATGAGGAATATACAGGATATAACGGGTTATAAGGACGGGATTAGTTATACGGCCAGAGAGTGTATAATATATAATATGAGGAATATACAGGGATATAATGGGTTATAAGGACGGGATTAGTTATACGGGCCGGAGAGTATATAATATATAATATGAGGAATACACGGGATATAACGGGTTATAAGGACGGGATTAGTTATACGGCCGGAGAGTATATAACATATAATATGAGGAATATACAGGATATAACGGGTTATAAGGACGGGATTAGTTATACGGCCGGAGAGTATATAATATATAATATGAGGAATATACAGGGATATAACGTGTTATAAGGACGGGATTAGTTATACGGCTGGAGAGTATATAATATATAATATGAGGAATATAAAGGATATAACGGGTTATAAGGACGGGATTAGTTATACGGCCGGAGAGTATATAATATATAATATGAGGAATATACAGGATATAACGGGTTATAAGGACGGGATTAGTTATACGGCCGGAGAGTATATAATAAATAATATGAGGAATATACAGGATATAACGGGTTATAAGGACGGGATTAGTTATACGGCCGGAGAGTATATAATATATAATATGAGGAATATACAGGATATAACGGGTTATAAGGACGGGATTAGTTATACGGGGGGAGAGTATATAATATATAATATGAGGAATATACAGGATATAACGGGTTATAAGGATGGGATTAGTTATACGGGGGAGAGTATGTAATATATAATATGAGGAATATACAGGGATATAACGGGTTATAAGGACGGGATTAGTTATACGGCCGGAGAATATATAATATATAATATGAGGAATATACAGGATATAACGGGTTATAAGGACGGGATTAGTTATACGGCCGGAGAGTATATAATAAATAATATGAGGAATATACAGGATATAACGGGTTATAAGGACGGGATTAGTTATACGGCCGGAGAGTATATAATATATAATATGAGGAATATACAGGATATAACGGGTTATAAGGACGGGATTAGTTATACGGGGGGAGAGTATATAATATATAATATGGGGAATATACAGGGATATAACGGGTTATAAGGACGGGATTAGTTATACGGCCGGAGAGTATATAATATATAATATGAGGAATATACAGGATATAACGGGTTATAAGGACGGGATTAGTTATACGGCCGGAGAGTATATAATATATAATATGAGGAATATACAGGGATATAACGGGTTATAAGGACAGGATTAGTTATACGGCCGGAGAGTATATAATATATAATATGAGGAATATACAGGATATAACGGGTTATAAGGACGGAGTTAGTTATACGGGGGGAGAGTATATAATATATAATATGAGGAATATACAGGATATAACAGGTTATAAGGACGGGGTTAGTTATATGGCCGGAGAGTATATAATATATAATATGAGGAATATACAGGGATATAACGGGTTATAAGGACAGGATTAGTTATACGGCCGGAGAGTATATAATATATAATATGAGGAATATGCAGGGATATAACGGGTTATAAGGACGGGATTAGTTATACGGCCGGAGAGTATATAATAAATAATATGAGGAATATACAGGATATAACGGGTTATAAGGACAGGATTAGTTATACGGCCGGAGAGTATATAATATATAATATGAGGAATATACAGGATATAACGGGTTATAAGGACGGGATTAGTTATACGGCCGGAGAGTATATAATATATAATATGAGGAATATACAGGATATAACGGGTTATATGGACGGGATTAGTTATACGGGGGGAGAGTATATAATATATAATATGAGGAATATACAGGATATAACGGGTTATAAGGAAGGGATTAGTTATACGGGGGGAGAGTATATAATATATAATATGAGGAATATACAGGATATAACGGGTTATAAGGACGGGATTAGTTATACGGCCGGAGAGTATATAATATATAATATGAGGAATATACAGGATATAACGGGTTATAAGGACGGGATTAGTTATACGGGGGGAGAGTATATAATATATAATATGGGGAATATACAGGGATATAATTTGTTATAAGGACGGGATTAGTTATACGGCCGGAGAGTATATAATATATAATATGAGGAATATACAGGATATAACGGGTTATAAGGACGGGATTAGTTATACGGGGGAGAGTATATAATATATAATATGAGGAATATACAGGATATAACGGGTTATAAGGACGGGATTAGTTATACGGCCGGAGAGTTTATAATATTTAATATGAGGAATATACAGGGATATAACGGGTTATAAGGACGGGATTAGTTATACGGCCGGAGAGTATATAATATATAATATGAGGAATATACAGGGATATAACGGGTTATAAGGACGGGATTAGTTATACGGCCGGAGAGTATATAATATATAATATGAGGAATATACAGGATATAACGGGTTATAAGGACGGAGTTAGTTATACGGGGGGAGAGTATATAATATATAATATGAGGAATATACAGGATATAACAGGTTATAAGGACGGGGTTAGTTATATGGCCGGAGAGTATATAATATATAATATGAGGAATATACAGGGATATAACGGGTTATAAGGGCAGGATTAGTTATACGGCCGGAGAGTATATAATATATAATATGAGGAATATACAGGGATATAACGGGTTATAAGGACGGGATTAGTTATACGGCCGGAGAGTATATAATAAATAATATGAGGAATATACAGGATATAACGGGTTATAAGGACAGGATTAGTTATACGGCCGGAGAGTATATAATATATAATATGAGGAATATACAGGATATAACGGGTTATATGGACGGGATTAATTATACGGCCGGAGATTATATAATATATAATATGAGGAATATACAGGATATAACGGGTTATAAGGACGGGATTAGTTATACGGGGGGAGAGTATATAATATATAATATGAGGAATATACAGGATATAACGGGTTATAAGGAAGGGATTAGTTATACGGGGGGAGAGTATATAATATATAATATGAGGAATATACAGGATATAACGGGTTATAAGGACGGGATTAGTTATACGGCCGGAGAGTATATAATATATAATATGAGGAATATACAGGGATATAACGGGTTATAAGGACGGGATTAGTTATACGGGGGAGAGTATATAATATATAATATGAGGAATATACAGGATATAACGGGTTATAAGGAAGGGATTAGTTATACGGGGGGAGAGTATATAATATATAATATGAGGAATATACAGGATATAACGGGTTATAAGGACGGGATTAGTTATACGGCCGGAGAGTATATAATATATAATATGAGGAATATACAGGGATATAACGGGTTATAAGGACGGGATTAGTTATACGGCCGGAGAGTATATAATATATAATATGAGGAATATACAGGGATATAACGGGTTATAAGGACGGGATTAGTTATACGGCCGGAGAGTATATAATAAATAATATGAGGAATATACAGGGATATAATGGGTTATAAGAACGGGATTAGTTATACGGGGGGGGAGAGTATATAATATATAATATGAGGAATATACAGGATATAACGGGTTATAAGGACAGGATTAGTTATACGGCCGGAGAGTATATAATATATAATATGAGGAATATACAGGATATAACGGGTTATAAGGACGGGATTAGTTATACGGCAGGAGAGTATATAATATATAATATGAGGAATATACAGGATATAACGGGTTATAAGGACGGGATTAGTTATACGGCCGGAGAGTATATAATATATAATATGAGGAATATACAGGATATAACGGGTTATAAGGACGGGATTAGTTATACGGGGGAGAGTATATAATATATAATATGAGGAATATACAGGATATAACGGGTTATAAGGACGGGATTAGTTATACGGCCGGAGAGTATATAATATATAATATGAGGAATATACAGGATATAACGGGTTATAAGGACGGGATTAGTTATACGGGGGAGAGTATATAATATATAATATGAGGAATATACAGGATATAACGGGTTATAAGGACAGGATTAGTTATACGGCCGGAGAGTATATAATATATAATATGAGGAATATACAGGGATATAACGGGTTATAAGGACGGGATTAGTTATACGGCCGGAGAGTATATAATATATAATATGAGGAATATACAGGATATAATGGGTTATAAAGACGGGATTAGTTATAGTCTGTTGATCCGGTGAGAAATCAGAGGACATTTTGGAGTCAGGAGTAGATATCCCAATAGAATTGGAAATCACATAAATGTGGGATTTCTGCCTGAACCTAAATACCTGCACCACGGAAAGAAGCTGCATCCGGGGGGGGGTCGCGTAACATGAAGAAAGTGCCCCATGTAGCTGTCGTTATTCGCTCATCGCTGGGACATATTTAGACTACGGCGAGAGTTTAAGTCTTCCCAACACTTTTTCTCCGGGGCTCTTAATAACGTCTTCTACGATTAAATATTTACCTTGTAGACCTGACAGCAGTTCTGGAGTCTGCGGGGAATTTGTGCGATTTGTATAAACTGACGCATAAATCTCTTCAGAAAAATGTATAAGCTTATTAGGTCAAAATCCCGGCTGCCGTTCCCCTCCGCCCAGCCCCATTTTCCATTAAACGTGAGGATCGGATCTTCGTGATGACAATGAGGGCAACGAGACGCGTTCAGCTAGAAAACCTTCCTTAAAGAGGCTGATTTATATCGCCATCATACGCCGCAGCGCTGTACAATGTGTGTTATTATTATTAATATATCGCCGTCATACGCCGCAGCGCTGTACAATGTGTGTTATTATTTATATATCGCCGTCATACTCCGCAGCGCTGTACAATGTGTTATTATTATTTATATATCACCGTCATACTCCGCAGCGCTGTACAATGTGTGTTATTATTATTTATATATCGCCGTCATACTCCGCAGCGCTGTACAATGTGTTATTATTATTTATATATCACCGTCATACTCCGCAGCGCTGTACAATGTGTTATTATTATTTATATATCGCCGTCATACTCCGCAGTGCTGTACAATGTGTGTTATTATTATTATTTATATATCGCCGTCATACTCCGCAGCGCTGTACAATGTGTGTTATTATTTATATATCGCCGTCATACTCCGCAGCGCTGTACAATGTGTTATTATTATTATTTATATATCGCCGTCATACTCCGCAGCGCTGTACAATGTGTTATTATTATTATTTATATATCGCCGTCATACTCCGCAGCGCTGTACAATGTGTGTTATTATTATTTATATATCGCCGTCATACTCCGCAGCGCTGTACAATGTGTTATTATTATTTATATATCGCCGTCATACTCCGCAGCGCTGTACAATGTGTTATTATTATTTATATATCGCCGTCATACTCCGCAGCGCTGTACAATGTGTGTTATTATTATTTATATATCGCCGTCTTACTCCGCAGCGCTGTACAATGTGTTATTATTATTTATATATCGCCGTCATACTCCGCAGCGCTGTACAATGTGTTATTATTATTTATATATCGCCGTCATACTCCGCAGCGCTGTACAATGTGTGTTATTATTATTTATATATCACCGTCATACTCCGCAGCGCTGTATAATGTGTGTTATTATTATTATTTATATATCGCCGTCATACTCCGCAGCGCTGTACAATGTGTTATTATTTATATATCGCCGTCATACTCCGCAGCGCTGTACAATGTGTTATTATTATTTATATATCGCCGTCATACTCCGCAGCGCTGTACAATGTGTGTTATTATTATTTATATATCGCCGTCATACTCCGCAGCGCTGTACAATGTGTGTTATTATTATTTATATATCGCCGTCATACTCCGCAGCGCTGTACAATGTGTGTTATTATTATTATTTATATATCGCCGTCATACTCCGCAGCGCTGTACAATGTGTTATTATTATTTATATATCGCCGCCATACTCCGCAGCGCTGTACAATGTGTGTTATTATTATTTATATATCGCCGTCATACTCCGCAGCGCTGTACAATGTGTGTTATTATTATTTATATATCGCCGTCATACTCCGCAGCGCTGTACAATGTGTGTTATTATTATTATTTATATATCGCCGTCATACTCCGCAGCGCTGTACAATGTGTGTTATTATTATTATTTATATATCGCCGTCATACTCCGCAGCGCTGTACAATGTGTGTTATTATTAATTATATATCGCCGTCATACTCCGCAGCGCTGTACAATGTGTGTTATTATTATTATTTATATATCGCCGTCATACTCCGCAGCGCTGTACAGTGTGTGTTATTATTATTGTTTATATATCGCTGTCATACTCCGCAGCGCTGTACAATGTGTTATTATTATTTATATATCGCCGTCATACTCCGCAGCGCTGTACAATGTGTTATTATTATTTATATATCGCCGTCATACTCCGCAGCGCTGTACAATGTGTTATTATTATTTATATATCACCGTCATACTCCGCAGCGCTGTACAATGTGTGTTATTATTAATTATATATCGCCGTCATACTCCGCAGCGCTGTACAATGTGTGTTATTATTATTATTTATATATCGCCGTCATACTCCGCAGCGCTGTACAGTGTGTGTTATTATTATTGTTTATATATCGCTGTCATACTCCGCAGCGCTGTACAATGTGTGTTATTATTATTAGTTACTTTGAGGGAATTCCAAAATTCCGTTTTTATGTTTGTTCCCAAATCACCCAAATTCCAAGGCGACGTCTTTATTGCCACTTGCAGGGTAACCAACACTGGCTTGTGTGTTAAGGATTGTAGCACTTTGTTATTAACTCTTTAATGATCTAATTACCCCAGAGGCAAACACTTTTCCTGTGTCGGCTTGTATGTCAGCAGCATGTGAAATGTATGTAACTTCCACATTAACCATTTCCCCCCGGGGCAGCTCGTGTCTGCTGTGGCACAGCGTGACCTGCGCGACTTCTGCAGGCCGGGTCGGACTGGACCTTATTATTATTATATAAGTAATAATAACACACATTGTACAGCGCTGCGGAGTATGACGGCGATATATAAATAATAATAACACATTGTACAGCGCCGCGGAGTATGACGGTGATATATAAGTAATAATAACACGCATTGTACAGCGCTGTGGAGTATGACGGCGATATATAAATAATAATAACACACATTGTACAGCGCTGCGGAGTATGACGGTGATATATAAATAATAACACACATTGTACAGCGCTGCGGAGTATGACGGCGATATATAAATAATAATAATAACACATTGTACAGCGCTGTGGAGTATGACGGCGATATATAAATAATAATAACACACATTGTACAGCGCTGCGGAGTATGACGGCGATATATAAATAATAATAACACATTGTACAGCGCTGCGGAGTATGACGGCGATATATAAATAATAATAATAACACACATTGTACAGCGCTGCGGAGTATGACGGCGATATATAAATAATAATAACACACATTGTACAGCGCTGCGGAGTATGACGGCGATATATAAATAATAATAATAACACACATTGTACAGCGCTGCGGAGTATGACGGCGATATATAAATAATAATAATAACACACATTGTACAGCGCTGCGGAGTATGACGGCGATATATAAATAATAATAATAACACACATTGTACAGCGCTGCGGAGTATGACGGCGATATATAAATAATAATAACACACATTGTACAGCGCTGCGGAGTATGACGGCGATATATAAATAATAATAATAACACATTGTACAGCGCTGCGGAGTATGACGGCGATATATAAATAATAATAACACACATTGTACAGCGCTGCGGAGTATGACGGCGATATATAAATAATAACACACATTGTACAGCGCTGCGGAGTATGACGGCGATATATAAATAATAATAACACATTGTACAGCGCTGCGGAGTATGACGGCGATATATAAATAATAATAACACATTGTACAGCGCTGCGGAGTATGACGGCGATATATAAATAATAATAACACATTGTACAGCGCTGCGGAGTATGACGGTGATATATAAATAATAATAACACATTGTACAGCGCTGCGGAGTATGACGGTGATATATAAATAATAATAATAACACACATTGTACAGCGCTGCGGAGTATGACGGCGATATATAAATAATAATAATAACACATTGTACAGCGCTGCGGAGTATGACGGTGATATATAAATAATAATAACACACATTGTACAGCGCTGCGGAGTATGACGGTGATATATAAATAATAATAATAATAACACATTGTACAGCGCTGCGGAGTATGACGGTGATATATAAATAATAATAACACACGTTGTACAGCACTGCGGAGTATGACGGCGATATATAAATAATAATAACACACATTGTACAGCGCTGCGGAGTATGACGGCGATATATAAATAATAATAACACACATTGTACAGCGCTGCGGAGTATGACGGCGATATATAAATAATAATAACACATTGCACAGCGCTGCGGAGTATGACGGTGATATATAAATAATAATAACACACATTGTACAGCGCTGCGGAGTATGACGGCGATATATAAATAATAATAACACATTGTACAGCGCTGCGGAGTATGACGGCGATATATAAATAATAATAACACATTGTACAGCGCTGCGGAGTATGACGGCGATATATAAATAATAATAACACATTGTACAGCGCTGCGGAGTATGACGGCGATATATAAATAATAATAACACACATTGTACAGCGCTGCGGAGTATGACGGTGATATATAAATAATAATAACACATTGTACAGCGCTGCGGAGTATGACAGCGATATATAAATAATAATAACACATTGTACAGCGCTGCGGAGTATGACAGCGATACATTACTAATGATAATATTAACACATTGTCAAAGCCCTTCACTGCCATGTAACCCCTTCACTGCCAGGCTTTGCTTCCTGGGGCGGAATTTTCCTTTCATGTAGATGAAATCTTTCCACCCCTTGATCTGCCCAAACTGGGTCCTTTCATGTTGGATGCTGCCCCATCCCTTTATCTTTGTTTTGCTTTCAACTCAAGGGTCCTTGTGACTTCAGTGAAGGGCGATGCCTGCAGGGGGGGGTCCTAAAGTCCCTTTATACACCGCGTGTCTTAGTGAATGAATGAACAGTTACATTATACAGTGCGTGTCTCTGTGAATGAATGGGCAGTCACATTATACAGTGCGTGTCTCTGTGAATGAATGGCAGTCACATTATACAGTGCGTGTCTCTGTGAATGAATGGGCAGTCACATTATACAGTGTGTGTCTCTGCGAGTGAATGGGCTGTCACATTATATATAGTGTGTCTCTGCGAGTGAACGGACAGTCACATTATATGGTATGTCTGCGAGTGAACGGACAGTCACATTATATGGTATGTCTGCGAGTGAACGGACAGTCACATTATATGGTATGTCTGCGAGTGAATGGACTGTCACATTATACAAAGTGTGTCTCTGCAAGTGAATGGACGGTCACATTATACAAAGTGTGTCTCTGCAAGTGAATGGACGGTCACATTATATATAGTGTGTCTCTGCCAGTGAACGGACGGTCACATTATACAGTGTGTGTCTCTGCGAGTGAATGGACGGCCATATTATGTAGTGTGTGTCTCTGCGAATGAATGGACGGTCACATTATACAAAGTGTGTCTCTGCAAGTGAATGGACGGTCACATTACATATAGTGTGTCTCTGCCAGTGAATGGGCTGTCACATTATATATAGTGTGTCTCTGCGAGTGAACGAACAGTCGCATTATATGGTATGTCTGCGAGTGAACGGACAGTCACAATATATGGTATGTCTGCGAGTTAATGGACGGTCACATTATACAAAGTGTGTCTCTGCAAGTGAATGGACTGTCACATTATATATAGTGTGTCTCTGCCAGTGACTGGACGGTCACATTATACAGTGTGTGTCTCTGCGAGGGAATGGACGGCCATATTATGTAGTGTGTGTCTCTGCGAATGAATGGACGGTCACATTATACAAAGTGTGTCGTTGCAAGTGAATGGACTGTCACATTATATATAGTGTGTCTCTGCGAGTGAATGGACGGTCACATTATATGGTATGTCTGCGAGTGAATGGACGGTCACATTATATATAGTGTGTCTCTGCGAGTGAATGGACGGTCACATTATATGGTATGTCTGCGAGTGAATGGACGGTCACATTATATATAGTGTGTCTCTGCGAGTGAATGGACGGTCACATTATATGGTATGTCTGCGAGTGAATGGACGGTCACATTATATATAGTGTGTCTCTGCGAGTGAATGGACGGTCACATTATTGGGTGTCTCTGTGCTGGAGTTGGAGCGGTCTCATTCCAGCTGTCATGCCTCCTGCTTGTGATTATAATGAATGGTTTGTTAGTGCTCTGGGCCACAGAGCTTCCTCTCTCAGGTCTCAGGAAGATTTAACCGTTTTGATGCTGGAGGGAAGTATGATCCCTGGCGCTGGAGGCAGCAGATCCCTGGCGCTGGAGGCAGCAGATCCCTGGCGCTGGAGGCAGCAGATCCCTGGCGCTGGAGGCAGCAGATCCCTGGCGCTGGAGGCAGCAGATCCCTGGCAGCGGAGGCAGCAGATCCCTGGCGCTGGAGGCAGCAGATCCCTGGCGCTGGAGGCAGCAGATCCCTGGCAGCGGAGGCAGCAGATCCCTGGCAGCGGAGGCCGCAGATCCCTGGCGCTGGAGGCAGCAGATCCCTGGCGCTGGAGGCAGCAGATCCCTGGCAGCGGAGGCAGCAGATCCCTGGCAGCGGAGGCAGCAGATCTCTGGCGCTGGAGACAGCAGATCCCTGGCGCTGGAGACAGCAGATCCCTGGCAGCGGAGACAGCAGATCCCTGGCGCTGGAGGCAGCAGATCCCTGGCAGCGGAGGCAGCAGATCCCTGGCAGCGGAGGCAGCAGATCCCTGGCAGCGGAGGCAGCAGATCCCTGGCAGTGGAGGCCGCAGATCCCTGGCGCTGGAAGCCGCAGATCCCCGGCAGCGGAGGCAGTATATCCCTGGCGCTGGAGGCAGCAGATCCCTGGCAGTGGAGGCCGCAGATCCCTGGCGCTGGAGGCAGCAGATCCCCGGCAGCGGAGGCAGCAGATCCCTGGCACTGGAGAAATCCACCTTCCAGCAGAGACGTGTCTGTGGCCCAGCAGCACGTGGTGTGGAGACGTGGCCTTTTCCTCCCGCTTACTACCGCGCCCCCCCGCCAGCTTGGCCAGAACTGCCCTTTAATTTTACTAAATCCCCTTCACAGGACGATCCAAGGCCAGAGAATCGCCTCCCAGCGAGTCCAGAACAAGAATCACTGCAAAGAAAACATTTCGGGAGACACATTACACCTGTGCTCAAGGAGTATTTTCTGAACACTACACTTTAGAACCCGGATGCGGCTTTTACCCGGAAAAGAACATAAATATTCTTCACCCCCCGCACCACCTCTCACGGTCACTTAACCCTTCTGTGATACCCCTTTCCTTATAACCAGGTGTCATTCCTGCCGTCACCCCACAAGTGTTACACCCCCGGAACGGTTTCAGTTTTTCCTTTTCCTAATACGTCACACACCAATGTACAAATGTGGCTCAAATACTTTACAGTAGATACTTGGAACGTCCTCCCAGCAGAAAAGGTAGAAGCTAATACAGCGAGGGAATTTAAACATACATGGGATTAGAAGTTGTACATTACTGGGATGGTAGTAGATAAGTGGAACAGTCTCCCAGCAGAAGTGGTAGAGGGTAATACAGTGAGGGTATTAAACATGCATGGGATAGACATACGGCTCCTGAATCTAAGACGAGACCAACGACTGATAAAGGTTTGAGTCTTTACAGCAGGAGAAACGGGCGACTAGCCGGGGGCCGGATGGGGCCGATCTGCCGGCGGGTTCTGGGTTTCTAATCTGGATCATGCGCTCGGCGCTGCACACACGCTCTCAGGGAACCAGATCATGCGCTCGGCGCTGCACACACGCCCCCAGGGAACCGGATCATGCGCTCGGCGCTGCACACACACTCTCAGGGAACCGGATCATGCGCTCGGCGCTGCACACACGCTCTCAGGGAACCGGATCATGCGCTCGGCGCTGCACACACACTCTCAGGGAACCGGATCATGCGCTCGGCGCTGCACACACACTCTCAGGGAACCGGATCATGCGCTCGGCGCTGCACACACGCCCCCAGGGAACCGGATCATGCGCTCGGCGCTGCACACACGCCCCCAGGGAACCGGATCATGCGCTCGGCGCTGCACACACGCCCCCAGGGAACCGGATCATGCGCTCGGCGCTGCACACACCCTGTGTACTGGATCATGTTCTCGACACCAATATCTATTGCATCCTCTGTACGCGGCTCTGTACGGCGTGTATGTGGAGACTTAAATATACAGCGAGAGACGTGAACACGCGTTTAACCTATTTATGGGTAATCTGACTCCAAGAGCTTACACTCTGTGCAGGAAGAGCTTAATCAGGACGCGGGACATTTAGGAGGAGAGGAATGAGATCCCTCTGATGCCATTTACCCCCTCGATTACCCCTCTTCCCTCTCTCATCCCCATTCCTCTCTTTCTATGCCTCTCTCCTTCTCTCTCTCCTTCCCTACCCTCTTCCCTCCCCCTCCTTTCCTCTCCCTCTCCTCCCCACCCAGGGTCAGTTTTTTTTGCTGCAGGGGATTCTTTCTTCCCCCATTTCCTTTGGTTGATGGGGCAGCAGTGGGCTGTCCAAGGAGCTTTAAAGGAGGTGATATTTCGCAGAGAAACTGAAAAAAGAGCAGAAGAAAGAAGGGAGTTTGTGCTGCAGGGGGGCAGAAGGAGAGCTGCAGGAGGCAGAGTAGAACCGCCACCTCCGCACGCGGTGTAGATTCCCCCGGGGGACACTAGGAAGGATCCACACAGAGGAGATTCTGTAAGGTTTAGCCCTGATATCGAATCGCCGGCCGGCGGTCAGGCAGACGGGTATTAAAGCTCCTGGGTTGACACGTTTTGTCTTTGTGAATGAGGTCTGAGCAGCTGGACCAACATCTGGAGGAGCTCATCTGGAAAGGGTCTCCGCTTTGACTCTGGACACGGATCCACGGCGTGGAGGACGCCGGCTTCACCGCTGGAGTAACACTTGGAGTTTCCTGTTTGGAAGGGGTTTGGGTCTATTGGGCAATAACTGTGACCGTTCCGACCATCGCGGAGAAACCCTGGGGTCCCCACCGGGCAGACATCTGGGGCAAACTGTCGGGAGAAGGGCTGAAGGTCTGGAAGTTTAACAGCTCAGAGCGTGGAACGCACACGGAAAGCCCCTGGATCCCCGCGGGTGTAACGGTCGGGGAATCTCGCCTGTGACGGTCAGTTCAGAGGAGTCCGGCAGTCGGCATCTGACATAACTCCGGAGAGTCTAATATCTCCGCAGGTCAGGGAGCAGTCTAAACATATCTTTGGCCAGGGAGGCCGCCGCCGCTGCCATTGATCGGAGGATTAGCCGGCTCCAGCTGCCGGGGATTAGGGGTAATTGCGGCAGAATTAGTGACCCTGGGCAATGTCCCAGTGACGAGCTCCAGGCGCTGAATTTCACCCCAGTCTATATTTCTTCTTCTCCCTGAATCCGGATTAAGATGGCCATGACGGTGTGGCTCATTCTCACTAGCCTGCTCTCCGTATATTTGGGGGGTTCAAATGCCACGAATTACCCATCTCGGTACAGCCTGTACACCGGAGGATCCCCCCAGGGCCAGGGGGTGACACAGCCTCAGAATGGGCTCCGAGCCGCCAGCAGACACAGGTAGGCACCCAAAATATCAGCAATCGAGCTGGAGCACAGCTTAAAGTTCAGAGGGTCAGCCATACGGGGGCTCAACATGTCACAGTCAGCACTGGCAGTGTGCCCCGGGATGGAGGGAATCTAATACGGAGGCAGCACATAGTACAGAGGCTACAGTGTATGGAATGAGGAGCAATACAGAGGCTGCAGCAATATCAAGACAGTATGGAGGCTGCAGTGGTTGGGATGACGTACAGTATGGGGGATGCAGTGGTTGGGATGATGTACAGTATGGGGGATGCAGTGGTTGGGATGATGTACAGTATGGAGGCTGCAGTGGTTGGGATGATGTACAGTATGTAGGCTGCAGTGGTTGAGATGATGTACAGTATGGAGGCTGCAGTGGTTGGGATGATGTACAGTATGTAGGCTGCAGTGGTTGGGATGATGTACAGTATGGAGGCTGCAGTGGTTGAGATGATGTACAGTATGGAGGCTGCAGTGGTTGGGATGATGTACAGTATGGGGGATGCAGTGGTTGGGATGATGTACAGTATGGGGGATGCAGTGGTTGGGATGATGTACAGTATGGGGGATGCAGTGGTTGGGATGATGTACAGTATGGGGGATGCAGTGGTTGGGATGATGTACAGTATGGGGGATGCAGTGGTTGGGATGATGTACAGTATGTGGGATGCAGTGGTTGGGATGATGTACAGTATGGGGGATGCAGTGGTTGGGATGATGTACAGTATGGGGGATGCAGTGGTTGGGATGATGTACAGTATGGAGGCTGCAGTGGTTGGGAGGATAGGTTGTGGAGTGGGTCAGGGAGGGGACAAGTTGTGGAGAGGGTTAGGGAGGGGATAGGTTGTGGAGTGGGTCAGGTTGTGGAGTGGGTCAGGGAGGGGACAAGTTGTGGAGAGGGTTAGGGAGGGGATAGGTTGTGGAGTGGGTCAGGTTGTGGAGAGGGTCAGGGAGGGGATAGGTTGTTGAGGTTGTGGAGTAGGTCAGGGTGGGGAGAGGTTGTGGAGTGGGTCATGGAGGGGATAGGTCATGAAGTGGGTCAGGGAGGGGATAGCTTGTGGAGGTTGTGGAGTGGGTCAGGGAGGGGATAGGTTGTGGAGAGGGTCAGGGAGGGGATAGGTTGTTGAGGTTGTGGAGTGGGTCAGGGAGGGGAGAGATTGTGGAGTGGGTCAGGGAGGGGAGTGGTTGTGGATTGGGTCAGGGTGGGCGATAGATTGTGGAGTGGGTCAGAGAGGGGATAGGTCATGGAGTGGGTCAGGGAGGGGATAGCTTGTGGAGGTTGTGGAGTGGGTCAGGGAAGGGATAAATTGTGGAGTGGGTCAGGGAGGGGATAGGTTGTGGAGGTCATGGAGTCGGTCAGGGAGGGGATAGGTTGTGGAGTGGGTCAGAGAAGGGATAGATTGTGGAAGTTGTGGCATGGGTCAGGGGGGTAGGTTGTGGGGGTTGTGGAGTGGGTTATCTCTTCCTGAGTTCCTAAAACATTGAATAACCCCCTAAAGCTAAAGCGGCAAGACCCCTATACACAGAATACTGCCCATGAGGCAGAGCCCCTATACACAGAATACTGCCCATGAGGCAGAGCCCCTATACACAGTATACCTCCCATGAGGCAGAGCCCCTATACACAGAACACCTCCCATGAGGCAGAGCCCCAATACACAGTATACCTCCCATGAGGCAGAACCCCTATACACAGTATACTGCCCATGAGGCAGAGCCCCTATACACAGTATACTGCCCATGAGGCAGAGCCCCTATACACAGAATACTGCCCATGAGGCAGAGCCCCTATACACAGTATACCTCCCATGAGGCAGAGCCCCTATACACAGTATACTACCCATAAGGCAGAGCCCCTATACACAGTATACTGCCCATGAGGCAGAGCCCCTATACACAGTATACCTCCCATGAGGCAGAGCCCCTATACACAGAATACTGCCCATGAGGCAGAGCCCCTATACACAGTATACCTCCCATGAGGCAGAGCCCCTATACACAGAATACTGCCCATGAGGCAGAGCCCCTATACACAGTATACCTCCCATGAGGCAGAGCCCCTATACACAGAACACCTCCCATGACTCACAAACCATGCGCTGTGCGTGGTTAGAAGTATTGATTTGTGGAATTGTGTCCCCCAGGCTGTGTTCCTGCAGCAGGAGAAATATCTTCATTTAGAGTTCCTATGTTCCATTTACAGATCCGTAATACAATCATCTTATCTCTCGGGTCACTCTATATAAGGGGAGGTCATACATGTCACACACATGTAGAATGAGCTGGTATTATCACACGCGGTTACGCCGGCTTTTGCTGCCATCTAGTGGATCATTTAAAAAATGCACCCAGTAGATTTATTTAGGGAACGTTTCAGGGAAAGTTTAACATCCTTCACCCCTCTTTTTAATACACATACAATTTCCCAGTGCTGAAAGGGTTACGCTGCGAATAAACCCCGGCTTATTCCTCCTGGGGTATTTGGAGCAGCTGTTTAGAGATCTTCGTGCAGCCACGGCCCTTCATTCTCACGACATCCGTGACGTGGCTCTCTTTGCTCGATCCGACCTCTCTCACCCTACCATTAGTGTCTCCCCATCTGTCACTTCTCTCCCAGATCGCTCTGTCTCTTTCTCCTCTCCCCGATCTCTCTCTGCCGCTTGTTCCTCTCCCCGATCTCTCTCTGTCGCTTGTTCCTCTCCCCGATCTCTCCCTGTCGCTTGTTCCTCCCCCCGAGCTCTCTCTGCCGCTTGTTCCTCTCCCCGAGCTCTCTCTGCCGCTTGTTCCTCTCCCCGAGCTCTCTCTGCCGCTTGTTCCTCTCCCGATCTCTCTCTGCCGCTTGTTCCTCTCCCCGATCTCTCTCTGCCGCTTGTTCCTCTCCCCGGTCACTTTCTGTCTCTTGTTCCTCTCCCCGAGCTCTCTCTGCCGCTTGTTCCTCTCCCCGATCTCTCTCTGCCGCTTGTTCCTCTCCCCGATCTCTCTCTGCCGCTTGTTCCTCTCCCCAATCTCTCTCTGTCGCTTGTTCCTCTCCCCGATCACTTTCTGTCTCTTGTTTCTCTCCCTGATCTCTCTCTGTCGCTTGTTCCTCTCCCGATCTCTCTCTGTCGCTTGTTCCTCTTCCGAACTCTCTCTGCCGCTTGTTCCTCTCCCCGATCACTTTCTGTCGCTTGTTCCTCTCCCCGATCTCTCTCTGCCGCTTGTTCCTCTCCCCAAGCTCTCTCTGCCGCTTGTTCCTCTCCCCGATCACTTTCTGTCTCTTGTTTCTCTCCCCGATCGCTCTCTCTGTCGCTTGTTCCTCTCCCGATCTCTCTCTGTCGCTTGTTCCTCTCCCCGATCTCTCTCTGCCGCTTGTTCCTCTCCCCGATCTCTCTCTGTCGCTTGTTCCTCTCCCCGATCTCTCTCTGCCGCTTGTTCCTCTCCCCGATCTCTCTCTGCCGCTTGTTCCTCTCCCCGATCTCTCTCTGCCGCTTGTTCCTCTCCCCGAGCTCTCTCTGTCGCTTGTTCCTCTCCCCGATCTCTCTCTGCCGCTTGTTCCTCTCCCCGAGCTCTCTCTGCCGATTGTTCCTCTCCCCGATCTCTCTCTGCCGATTGTTCCTCTCCCCGATCTCTCTCTGCCGCTTGTTCCTCTCCCCAATCTCTCTCTGCCGCTTGTTCCTCTCCCCGAGCTCTCTCTGTCGCTTGTTCCTCTCCCCGATCTCTCTCTGTCGCTTGTTCCTCTCCCCGTTCTCTCTCTGCCGCTTGTTCCTCTCCCCGATCTCTCTCTGCCGCTTGTTCCTCTCCCCGATCTCTCTCTGTCGCTTGTTCCTCTCCCCGATCACTTTCTGTCTCTTGTTTCTCTCCCTGATCTCTCTCTGTCGCTTGTTCCTCTCCCGATCTCTCTCTGTCGCTTGTTCCTCTTCCGAACTCTCTCTGCCGCTTGTTCCTCTCCCCGATCACTTTCTGTCGCTTGTTCCTCTCCCCGATCTCTCTCTGCCGCTTGTTCCTCTCCCCAAGCTCTCTCTGCCGCTTGTTCCTCTCCCCGATCACTTTCTGTCTCTTGTTTCTCTCCCCGATCGCTCTCTCTGTCGCTTGTTCCTCTCCCGATCTCTCTCTGTCGCTTGTTCCTCTCCCCGATCTCTCTCTGCCGCTTGTTCCTCTCCCCGATCTCTCTCTGTCGCTTGTTCCTCTCCCCGATCTCTCTCTGCCGCTTGTTCCTCTCCCCGATCTCTCTCTGCCGCTTGTTCCTCTCCCCGATCTCTCTCTGCCGCTTGTTCCTCTCCCCGAGCTCTCTCTGTCGCTTGTTCCTCTCCCCGATCTCTCTCTGCCGCTTGTTCCTCTCCCCGAGCTCTCTCTGCCGATTGTTCCTCTCCCCGATCTCTCTCTGCCGATTGTTCCTCTCCCCGATCTCTCTCTGCCGCTTGTTCCTCTCCCCAATCTCTCTCTGCCGCTTGTTCCTCTCCCCGAGCTCTCTCTGTCGCTTGTTCCTCTCCCCGATCTCTCTCTGTCGCTTGTTCCTCTCCCCGTTCTCTCTCTGCCGCTTGTTCCTCTCCCCGAGCTCTCTCTGCCGCTTGTTCCTCTCCCCGAGCTCTCTCTGCCGCTTGTTCCTCTCCCCGATCTCTCTCTGCCGCTTGTTCCTCTCCCCGATCTCTCTCTGCCGCTTGTTCCTCTCCCCGAGCTCTCTCTGTCGCTTGTTCCTCTCCCCGAGCTCTCTCTGCCGCTTGTTCCTCTCCCCGAGCTGTCTCTGTCGCTTGTTCCTCTCCCCAATCTCTCTCTGCCGCTTGTTCCTCTCCCCGAGCTCTCTCTGCCGCTTGTTCCTCTCCCCGATCTCTCTCTGCCGCTTGTTCCTCTCCCGATCTATCTCTGTCGCTTGTTCCTCTCCCGATCTTTCTCTGTCGCTTGTTCCTCTCCCCGATCTCTCTCTGCCGCTTGTTCCTCTCCCGATCTCTCTCTGTCGCTTGTTCCTCTCCCGATCTCTCTCTGCCGCTTGTTCCTCTCCCCGATCTCTCTCTGTCGCTTGTTCCTCTCCCCGATCTCTCTCTGTCGCTTGTTCCTCTCCCCGAGCTCTCTCTGCCGCTTGTTCCTCTCCCCGATCTCTCTCTGCCGCTTGTTCCTCTACCCGATCTCTCTCTGCAGCTTGTTCCTCTCCCCGATCTCTCTCTGTCGCTTGTTCCTCTCCCCGATCTCTCTCTGTCGCTTGTTCCTCTCCCCGATCTCTCTCTGTCGCTTGTTCCTCTCCCCGATCTTTCTCTGCCGCTTGTTCCTCTCCCCGAGCTCTCTCTGCCGCTTGTTCCTCTCCCCGATCTCTCTCTGCCGCTTGTTCCTCTCCCCGATCTCTCTCTGCCGCTTGTTCCTCTACCCGATCTCTCTCTGCAGCTTGTTCCTCTACCCGATCTCTCTCTGCAGCTTGTTCCTCTCCCCGATCTCTCTCTGCCGCTTGTTCCTCTCCCCGATCTCTCTCTGTCGCTTGTTCCTCTCCCCGAGCTCTCTCTGTCGCTTGTTCCTCTCACCGATCTCTCTCTGCCGCTTGTTCCTCTCCCGATCTATCTCTGTCGCTTGTTCCTCTCCCGATCTCTCTCTGTCGCTTGTTCCTCTCCCCGATCTCTCTCTGCCGCTTGTTCCTCTCCCCGATCTCTCTCTGCTGCTTGTTCCTCTCCCCGATCGCTCTCTGTCGCTTGTTCCTCTCCCCGATCTCTCTCTGCCGCTTGTTCCTCTCCCCGATCTCTCTCTGCCGCTTGTTCCTCTCCCCGATCGCTCTCTGTCGCTTGTTCCTCTCCCCGATCTCTCTCTGTCGCTTATTCCTCTCCCCGATCTCTCTCTGTCGCTTGTTCCTCTCCCCGATCTCTCTCTGTCGCTTGTTCCTCTCCCCGATCTCTCTCTGCCGCTTGTTCCTCTCCCCGATCACTTTCTGTCTCTTGTTCCTCTCCCTGAGCTCTCTCTGATGCTTTTTCCTCTCCCTTATCTCTCTCTGCCGCATGTTTCTCTCCCCGATCTCTCTCTGCCGCTTGTTCCTCTCCCCGGTCACTTTCTGTCTCTTGTTTCTCTCCCCGATCTCTCTCTGTCGCTTGTTCCTCTCCCCGATCTCTCTCTGCCGCTTGTTCCTCTCCCCGATCTCTCTCTGCCGCTTGTTCCTCTCCCGATCTCTCTCTGCCGCTTGTTCCTCTCCCCGATCTCTCTCTGTCGCTTGTTCCTCTCCCCGATCTCTCTCTGTCGCTTGTTCCTCTCCCCGAGCTCTCTCTGTCGCTTGTTCCTCTCACCGATCTCTCTCTGCCGCTTGTTCCTCTCCCGATCTATCTCTGTCGCTTGTTCCTCTCCCGATCTCTCTCTGTCGCTTGTTCCTCTCCCCGATCTCTCTCTGCCGCTTGTTCCTCTCCCCGATCTCTCTCTGTCGCTTGTTCCTCTCCCCGATCTCTCTCTGCCGCTTGTTCCTCTCCCCGATCTCTCTCTGTCGCTTGTTCCTCTCCCCGATCTCTCTCTGTCGCTTGTTCCTCTCCCCGAGCTCTCTCTGTCGCTTGTTCCTCTCACCGATCTCTCTCTGCCGCTTGTTCCTCTCCCGATCTATCTCTGTTGCTTGTTCCTCTCCCGATCTCTCTCTGTCGCTTGTTCCTCTCCCCGATCTCTCTCTGCCGCTTGTTCCTCTCCCCGATCTCTCTCTGCCGCTTGTTCCTCTCCCCGATCGCTCTCTGCCGCTTGTTCCTCTCCCCGATCTCTCTCTGCCGCTTGTTCCTCTCCCCGATCGCTCTCTGTCGCTTGTTCCTCTCCCCGATCTCTCTCTGTCGCTTGTTCCTCTCCCCGATCGCTCTCTGTCGCTTATTCCTCTCCCCGATCTCTCTCTGTCGCTTGTTCCTCTCCCCGATCTCTGTCGCTTGTTCCTCTCCCCGATCTCTCTCTGCCGCTTGTTCCTCTCCCCGATCACTTTCTGTCTCTTGTTCCTCTCCCCGAGCTCTCTCTGCCGCTTGTTCCTCTACCCGATCTCTCTCTGCCGCTTGTTCCTCTCCCCGATCTCTCTCTGTCGCTTGTTCCTCTCCCCGATCTCTCTCTGCCGCTTGTTCCTCTCCCCGATCTCTCTCTGCCGCTTGTTCCTCTCCCCGAGCTCTCTCTGACGCTTTTTCCTCTCCCTGATCTCTCTCTGCCGCATGTTTCTCTCCCCGATCTCTCTCTGCCGCTTGTTCCTCTCCCCGGTCACTTTCTGTCTCTTGTTTCTCTCCCCGATCTCTCTCTGTCGCTTGTTCCTCTCCCCGATCACTCTCTGTCCCATATTTCTCGCACAGATTGCTCTCTGTCACTTGTTCCTTTCCCCAACCGCTGCCTGTCACTTTCTCTTCTCCCCGATTGCTGTCACTTTCTCCTCTCCCCGATCTCTCTCTGCCGCTTGTTCCTCTCCCTGCTCGCTCTCTGTCCCTTATTCCTCTCATAGATCGCTCTATGTAACTACTCTATCAGTCTGCTGTGGCATATTTACCTCTGTGCCGTTAGGCCTAGGGCAGCGCCGTCTGCAGCCCCTCTGAGCCACAGCCGGAAAGTCCGGTCCATCTTCACGCTCCTTAATCTCTCCCACTCACTGCCCCCACTGTAGCAGTGGTACGGGAGGGCGGCGGATCACACACCTAGCACAGGGGGGGATTTAAACATGCACAGGGCAGGCGTATGGCTTCTGAATCTTCTGCAACAGCCTCCCAGCAGAAGTGGTAGAGGGTAATACAGTGAGGGTATTAAACATGCATGGGATAAACATACGGCTCCTGAATCTAAGACGAGACCAACGACTGATTGAGGTCTTTACAGACTAGAATGCCGGATGGGCCGATCTGCCGGCTGGTTCTGGGTTTCTGTGAGGCTGTCACCGTGATGGGGGATCTTCTTTCATTGAATTGCCCTTCCTCCCTTATCCTTTCACCCTCTGTAGGAACTGGTGCGCGTACGCGGTGACCCGGACGGTCAGCTGTATAGTAGAAGACGGCGCAGAGACGTACGTGAAGCCAGAGTATCAGCCATGTATCTGGGGGCAGATCCAGTGCCCACGAAATCTGGTGTGAGTGTCAGCAGCAACCAAACAGACATTATCCTACAGCCGGGTATTATCACATACAGAGGGGTATTATCACATACAGAGGGGTATTATCATACAGTGGGTTATTATGACATACAACAAGTTATTATCACTCAGAAGGGTATCACTCGGTGAGGTATTATCACATACAATGGGGTATTACCACATTCAGCGAGGTAACATCACATATAGTAGGGTATTATCACATAACAGGACTTTTTCATGCAGTGGCCCCTGGCCCCTTTTCCGTCTCTCAGATACCGCAGCTTTGTGAGGCCCCGTTACAAAGTTTCCTACAAGACGGTGTCAGACATGGAGTGGAAGTGCTGCCAGGGCTACTCAGGGGATGACTGCATGGAAGGGCCGGCCGGAGGGGCTCAAATCACCACTACCAGGCCGAGGCCTAAACCCGGAAGACCCGGCCTGTCAGGATCCAGTGGGGGCAGCAACCTGAGCGGCACCGGCGGAGAAGGTGGGTCTGCGAGGTGCCCATCGGGGTAACAAATACGCAGCTAATGTTACTGGATACAGCCAATAGGCTGCATGCTTGCCTCCCATTGGTTGACCTCAGGATTCTAATATAGAAGATTCGGGTGGAAACACATAAGACCTCAAGGGCAACAAACCGACGGAACATGTAATCTCATCTAACCCCCACCTGGGGTTCCCAGGACACAAATACGGTTCCTTTCCAGTCATTTGCTGTCATTTGGAGGTAAAATCTGCCCCCGTCTCCATACCCCCCCTCTGTATTCTCTATGTTTCTTAGTAACATCTCTTCTGTTTAGAGTCTGCTCTGTTTGTGCACCAAAGGTCTGGGATGCCACCTCTGGGGTATCTTCTGGCACCTGCCTCCTTCCCCCCTACTGAACGCCGCTTCTCGCATCTTCTGGCTCTTGCCCGCTCCGTTTCTTCTCTGACTTGCGTCTCTTGGGCCTCCTCAGCTTCTTCTCTGGCTATCGCTGGCAAAACGTGTCATCTGGATCTATTCTGATCAATAGTCAAGGACTCCATCGACCAAACAGAGAGGTTTGCAGTTAGGAAACTCCCCCCTCCCCCAATACATGTTCAAATATTTCATGAGATATATTAATCATATGTCTCTTCTGTCCATCTCTGATGATGTAAATCCTGAATAATTTGTCTACTCTGACTGTCAACATCAGGTTTTAATATTAATGCAGAAAAGTTGTAATAACCTAAATCACAAATCTTCGGCTAAACTCCCCACTCACCCCCGCAGGTCAAGAAGAATCGGAAAAGGTAAAACAGCTGGAAGACAAGGTGCAGCATTTGACCAAAGAGCTGCAAAACCTGCAAAGTACGATGCAGGGCATGAGCGAGAAGTTCCAGACTGAGATCCAACTCGTCCTGAATGGGAAACAACCTGCGGATTCCGCCAACAACCAACCGGAAATGAAGGAAACCCTCAATGAGATCCAGAGTCGATTGATAGAGCTCGATAATAGGATCACTTTTCACGATGATCAACTGGGCAAAATCAACAATGCCAACGACAAGCAGACGAGCAGCTCAGACAACACAACGAGCCAAAAGATTTCCGAAATACGGGGAGATATTCTGAGAGAGGTGGAAAGGAGGATGCAGCAGTCGTGTTCGGCCTGCCTTTCAGGAGTCGAAGGATTCCGAAACGAGCAGAATGAGGAAAGGGATCGAATCCGAGGGCTTGAAAAGCTGATCAGCTCTGTAGACCAGAGGAACCGGGAGGCCGTGCAGAACATCCAGGCCCACGTGGTCGAGTTGACAACGCGCATGCCTAAGGACTGCTGCTCTGAACTAAATGACCTTCGCAAGCGGGTGAGCGAGACAGAAAGGAAAGCAGATACGCTCTCCGGATCTGTTGTTGCCCTTACAGTTCGTCTGGATGGCAAACTGGATGACAGTGATAAGGACACCATCACCCAGATAGATCAAAATCTCAACAGCCGTCTGGAACACATTGAAGGTAGGATGAACATCACACAGAGGAGTCTAGAAGATCACTATTATCATTATCGGGATGGCATTCAGGATGAGATCAACAAGCTAAAGAATGATTTGGAGGATCGCATCAAAGGCAATGAGGAGAAGGTAAATATGCTCCTGACTGAGCTGGGAAACAGCTCTGGGATTGATGACTCAATCTTTCACACAATTGCCAGCTTTGGCCTGGATGTTAACTCTTTAAAGAACCTGGTGGGTAAAAATGAAGAGGTCCTTGGGACTGTTGTCCAGGACATCGAGAGCCTCAAGAGACAGGTGACCAGCACGATAAACAGTTGCACTGACCAATGCACCACAAGCAGCTTGGAGATGAAGGACACATTCTCTGACCTGGACAGACGGGTGAAATGGAACGAAGACAAGATCCGCATTATCAGCTCAGACATCAATGGCCTTCGATTATCAGGGAACTCTTTGCAAAATACCCTCGGAGGCCTTGAGGGTGAATTAACAAACATTAAGGTGCTGGTGGAGGCTAACGGGGAGTCTTTGACTAAGATGTCTACTGACATGGATGACCTGGAAGGCAGGCTGGCTACCACCATTCTCACAGGGGTGGACACATACGATTCCACAAGTAAAGACATTCAACGTTACCAGAATGAGACCAACAGGAAGATGCTTGATTTGGAAAACGGTATAAGATCACTCACTACCATGATACAGTTTGATTACAAAAGCTGCGGGCAGGTTTGCTCCAATTTACAGGAAGAGGTGGGCAAGTTAAAGGAGCAGGTAGAGGAATGTAAGGGCAGCTGCCAACACGTTCAGAAAAAAGAGGAGGAGGGCAAGGATCACATTGGCTCTAGCAAACCACTGGATGGCTTCAGTGTCTTTGGAGGGAGCTCCAACATAGACTTGAAGTCTATGCAAGGAGAGCTGTCCAACATTATTGTGACCTTCAGCTCCTTGAACGACACCATCAAAGACCTTCAAGAGACTGTTGGAAAACACCAGACAGACATCATTGAGCTAGGAACCACCAAGGACAAAATAATCTCTGAGATCAATAAGATCCAGGAAGAAGTGACAGAGCACATCGAAGACAACTCGGAAAAGTTTGAAAATGTAGAGAAGGAGATCAGAAGATTTGGTAGCACGGTCCTGGAGGAGACACAGGATTGTAGACGTTCTGCTGGAGGGCTGGACGACAGAGTGTCTAAGCTTGAAAATGTCTGCCTTAAACTGGACTCAGTGTCGGGGAGTCTGCACAAGATCAAGGAGAATTTGGGTAAACACGTGTCAGGCCTGTGGAACTGTGTCCAGGAGATGAACAGCACGGTCAGGACGCACAGCGCGTGGTTTGATAAGCTTCACAACAGCCAATTGAACGGGATAAACAAGAGACTGAACAGCCTGAACAGCTCCGTGTTGGTCCTGTCTTCTGAGTTCCAGAACTTCACCGTGCAGGACTTTATGGGTGAGTCCAGGACAGACCTTCTGCTCACGACAGGTGGTGTCTTAGTAAGATGGAAGCAATAAGTGAACGTAGTTAGCAGAAAACGAGAGATAACCAGGGAGCTGAGGGATACTGAACCATTCGGCGAAATGATTGCAAATATTTTATCATGCACCTGCTGCCCATTATATACCCAATTTCAGTTTGATGCATTATTTGTTTCTCACAATATAGTCGGCAAAGTATAGTTAAGTAAAGTTTTAGTTTACTTTAGTAAAGTTTCTATCGTTATAATTAGTAAAGTTTAGTAAAGTTTTTAACCTTTATAATTAGTAAAGTTTAGTAAAGTTTTTAACTTTTATAATTAGTAAAGTTAAGTAAAGTTTCTAACGTTTATAATTAGTAAAGTTAAGTTTAGTAAAGGTTTAGTTTAGTAAAGTTTCTTACGTTTATCATTAGTAAAGTTTAGTTTAGTAAAGTTTTTAACTTTTATAATAAGTAAAGTTAAGTAAAGTTTCTAACGTTTATAATTAGTAAAGTTTAGTTTAGAAAAGGTTTAGTTTAGTAAAGTTTCTAACGTAATAAGTTTAGAGATCAGCAGTGCTCATTGTTCTGATTGCTGTTCTAGGACCCCCAGGTCTTCCTGGCCCACCAGGTCCTATAGGGAAACAAGGACCACCCGGCCCACAAGGTCCACCCGGCCCAGCGGGGAAAGATGGAGCCACAGGAAAGCAGGGACCCGTTGGACCACCTGGTGAGTGTTATAGTTATACTGTAGTGTTATATGGGAGTAACGTAAGGGGAATAAGAGAGAGGGTCAGAGTTTTACAGAGGAAATGAGAAGAAGACCCAGTATTATACAGGACTAATGAGGGAGAGAGATTATTCAGGAATAATGTGAGACACGGGTAACAAGAGGGAGAGCCAGCATCATACGGGGGTAACAACATTTAGTGTCAGCTTTATATAGAAGTAATGAGAGGGTCAGTGTAAACAGCAGTAATGAGAGGGAAAGCCATTATTATACAGGGATAACAAGAATTAGAGTCACTCTAATACAGGGGTAACGAGAGGGTCAGTGTTATACAAGGATAATTATAGGGAAAAGCAGAGATACAGAGGTAATAAAAGGGAGGGTGAGTGTTATACAGGGTAATGAGAGGGGCTGTTACTAGAGGTAACTTTATAGTCAACTCTTCTCTTTTTTTTCTCTTTCAGGGCTGCGAGGGGAACAAGGTAAGTGGAATTTTTGGCCTAAAGTGTCCAATTTTCATGGTTTTTGGAGATGTTTAATGGATGTTACATTCCTTTTCGTCTCCAGGTCCTACAGGTGAGGCTTCCTTAGTGCCACAAATCTCCTTCTCTGCTGCCCTCACCATCCCCCAGGTGGACCCTGGTACCATCACCTTTGACAAGGTTCTGGTGAATGATGGCAACGCTTATGACCCATCAAGTGGTGAGTTTTTTCTCAGCAATAGAGACTTATAATTATATATATTTTCTGTATATAATAATAATTAACCGTGTGGCACGTGTTACATACAAAACACACCATACTAATACCCCTTTTGGTATTTGGTAACACTGCAGCCTAGCATTATGTCTCCAAAATGAGCCCACACCAAGCCCAGTGCTCCACCGGTGGGCAACCACTGCTGTAGTTTGGTACGGATGAGTGCGACACTGTGAATGAGGGAACACGTAAATTCCCCTTTTGTGCCCCTGTTGCAACACAGAACCTTTATGGCTTGACAGTGGCAATGGAAGAGCCATATATTACCCCTGTGGTGGGGTCTGGCCTGAAGGTTGCCTCTAGATGAGATCTCTGGAACACCCATTGACCACAGCTGTGGGTCAAGATACCCTTAGTCTGAGCATAATCTACTTCAGGCTACACAAGAGGCAACAGAAGAAGTCTCTCTAGTTAAGCTGAAGTAGTGAAAGAAGTCATGATGCTTTTCTGCAGAGTGAAAAGAATAAATGGTCAAAGAAGTGAAGGCTATTTCATCAATAATCTCCTGAGATGGGTTAGAGAAGGACCAACTGCCATCTGAGAGATGGTGGACCAAGGCTGAGCTGATAAAAGAGTTCTTGGAGATCCGGGAGAGTTCTTGGACTGTTTGGAGGCTCCCACCTTCTAGGTCCAAGACAAACTGCTGGTGGGTGGCTATGGTACCCCCAGGAAATGCCAGCCAAGGGCAGATTGTCCCCCCAGTCAATGCTACACAAAGAAAAGATGTCCCCCTAAGGGAATGCCAGCCACGGCTAGAGGGTCCCCCCATTGGAACAAATTTGTTTTTACTTCAGATTGTTGTAAAACTGTGTTGATTATTCTCTGCAACCTTCTCTCTCCAGGGATATTCACGGCTCCTGTGGAAGGACGTTATTTTATTAGCGCCATCCTTACCGGCTACAAGGATGAGAAGATGGAAGCAGTGCTCTCCAAATCCAATTACGGCATCGCCCGAGTAGATTCTGCCGGCTATCAGCCCGAGGGCCTGGAGAAAAAGCCTCTGGTGGAGAATAAGACCAGCGCCGGGTCTCTGGGGGTGTTCAACCTTATTCTGCAGCTGGATGCCGGGGACACGGTCTGTATCGACCTGGTGATGGGACGACTGGCGCACTCGGATGAGCCACTCACCATATTCAGCGGGATTTTACTCTACGAAGGGGAGGTGGACATATAGCGGACCTCCTCTGGCCCCTTCAGAACCGTTTATTGAAACAATCTATCTACTTCACCTGCTAATGGAAAGGCGACTTATGTTGAGGATGAGTTTATAAAGGATTTTGTTCACTGCTTTACGGTGGGATGGAGCCCAGATGGAAATGTGGTTCATGTGATTTTACTTTCAGGAGTCTCAACCAGCTGAGGTCACAAAACAATGATTATTCTCTACGTGGAGAACTACTACCACTCAACAGAGCCACATATATTTATTAACAGGGGGGTTATTATTTTTTATTACTATGCCAAAATACTTAAGCTGCGCCAACGTTTCAGGGAAACCCACGATATTTTGGGACTAATGGTTGTCTTTCCAAAGGCTCAGTCTAAAGCTATTTCTGTATTAGAGCGCAGTACGGCGCACTTGGGAGCTGAGCAGCCGCGTGGCCTCAAAGTAACCCCTCTGGGGTGGACCGTGTCAAATGATAAAGGGGTACGGGAAGATGGGGGGCAGATGCTCTGTGGTACTGGGACGGAGATTGAAATGATGAGATAGAAGGAGAGGAAATATCCCCCGGTGAGGGTTGAGACCACCGTGGACAGAGCGGCCGGACTGCGGCACTAAATCGCAGGGCATGCTCACTGCATGGAGTCCATTTAAACACCGCAGGGAAATCCTACATATTACTGTACAGAATTCCTAATAAACCTGTGTAAAGCCGCGTTCAGACTGCAATGATCCATATTAGAGGCCCACTTTACACGCCGTGGTCTGTCCACGGGAGCCGCCATCCCCCGGAGTTACAGCCGCTTTACGGAAGGCTGGTCGTTATATACATTTTATCAACATTTAATTATTAGAAAATATCACTTTTTGCTACTTATAATTAAACCACATAAAAGAAAAAAGACATTTCAAATATTTTAAAGAAGAAGCTGGAGTAGGTGGGGCGCGGTGCTGTGAAATGCGTCGGCCTGTTCAGGGAGGTCAGAGACGCGGCGGAAATTCAATCTGTCCCCAACGAGGCAATGCTTAGTGGCCACGATATTACACTCTTACTTCCCTTATGTGGAATATAACACGTATGTATCACTGAAAACTGTGACTGCCGGTATCGAGTGATGGCTCGTGGCTTCATCGTGGAAAACGAATGATGTGGGTCAAACAGAGACCGCCATGTGCTGTATAATTACCAATATGGAGGAAAACCAGAGCAAAATTACAGATCTTCATCACGGAAATTAAACGCTATAGGCACCAGCCGACTAACAACCCCTAGGTCCTGCCGGCCAGACCTGGACTATCAGAATCAAGATTTACTAGAACCACAACTCAAAGAACTATAACAACTTAGAGATTCGTCATAGAGTACTGTCAGGTACAGGAGATTCAACACAGAGTACCGCCGGGTACTGGAGATCCACAGAAGACTGGCGGGTACTGGAGATCCACAGAAGACTGGGGGGTACTGGAGATCCACCACAGAGTAATGCCAGGGACAGGAGATCCACCACAGAAGACTGCCGGGTACTGGAAATCCACCAAAGAGTACTACTGGATAGTGGAGATCCACCACAGAGTATTGCCAGCAACAGGAGATCCACCACAGAGGACTGCTGGGTACTGGAGATCTACCACGAGGTACTGCCAGGTCCTGGAGATCCTCCACAGAAGACTGCCAAGTACATAAGATCCACCACAGAATACCGCTTTGCACTGAAGATCCACCATTACTTCTAGAAAAACTTGGACAATTACCACTAAATTTCACCGGTTGTTAGAGACCCCGCAGTGCACCGGCAGAGACACTTATCAGGTCCAAACCCGCGATAGAGAAACCCCACAGAGCGGCACCAGGGCTCAGATAATAGCTTATTAGCAGATAGAAGCTGCGCAGGGTGCTGGCAGACGACAGGTTTAATACATACTGATGATCAGAGCAGGTCGGTGACAGATAGGGCCCCAGGCAAGAAGCCCGAGTGACCTCACACACGCAGAACCGCAGAAAAACTTTTTTCCAGGACTTCCAAACAAGAATTATCTGCGAAGTCTGAGGTAAAGAGAGGAAGGTCCAGACGTGTCGTTCTCTGTCATCTGTACAATGTCTCACGTAATGAGAGTGCTCGGTCAGTCCCGTGATCTCCACACGGACCTCCAGCTAGGAGCCGGACTCTTCAAACCCCAAGGTCTGGAACCAGGATCCCAACATAAGGCAGATTACAATGATTATTATTGTGAAATCCCCGGCGGCCAGTAACGCGGCCAGTAACGCAGCCTGTAACGCGGCCAGTAACGCGGCCTGTAACGCGGCCTGTAACGCGGCCAGTAACGCGGCCTGTAACGCAGCCTGTAACGCGGCCAGTAACGCGGCCTGTAACGCGGCCTGTAACGCGGCCTGTCGCTTCCAGCGTGTAAAATGCCTTTATAATGAATAAACAATCACTGTGTTTACGGAACTCTGAGAAACGTTTCTATTTTCGTCCCATTAAGGACCGATAAGTGTTTTTTTTGCTGAATTTCTGCCAAACACCATGTTGTAGAGACAGCTTAGGACTTAGGGGTTCTATAGGAGAACGGCACCCTGCTGAGGTGCGCTGCCAGTACAGAGCGCTATGTCAGCTGTGCCACAGGGGTGTAGTTAGAAACCACAGGGCCCTGATGAGAAAGAGTTATAAGAAGCCCGTCGGGGTCATATACACGCGTAACGCGGTAGGGGGATCATATACACGCGTTACGCGGTACGGAGACATATACACGCGTAACGCGGTACGGAGATCAGATACACGCGTAACGCGGTACGGAGATCAGATACACGCGTAACGCGGTATAAGGATTATAAGAAGCCCGTCGGGGTCATATACACGCGTAACGCGGTAGGGGGATCATATACACGCGTAACGCGGTATAAGGATTATAAGAAGCCTGTTGGGGTCATATACACGCGTAACGCGGTATAAGGATTATAAGAAGCCTGTTGGGGTCATATACACGCGTAACGCGGTAGGGGGATCATATACACGCGTAACGCGGTATAAGGATTATAAGAAGCCCGTCGGGATCATACACACGTGTAACGCGGTAGGCGGTTCGTATACACGCGTAACGCGGTATAAGGATTATACATCATATTATGTGTATATTTCTTACATCGTATGGAAAGCTCTATGTGTTTGTGTTTTATCTCTCTTTCATGTGAAAAGCTGCGACTTTGGTCAAGCCATGGACCTGAATTGGGAAGAAAAGCCCTTTATATTCACTCCATCCGACTGCATAGAAATACCAATAACAGTAAAGAGCCAGCGCGGTAACTCTACCAATTACTTTATAACGCAAATAAAGGCCTCAAACACGCAGCATACGAGCGGCTTAAACAATAACCGAAACAAACCGAAGGAACGAATGAAAGTCACGAATCTCTTGGCCGACTTAACATCGCTGCGGGGGGAGAGAATGTCACTGACGTCACCAGGAGCTTCCCCTCAACATCAGCTCCCATTGTCTGCTTTGCTGTTTGTCAATAAAGTTTCGGAAGTTATAAACTCTGGAGCCTCGGGCCTTTCCTTGCGCTCGCAGCTCGGGTACCGCTCGGTTGTGTCTCTTGCGTTTGAAGCTCTGATAGGTCATAGCGTCACATGTCCCGTGGAAGGGGGTGTGTTCAGTGTCACATGACTAAGGAAGCGCCGGTCGGAGTCACGTGAGTCCCTGGTATGTTGCAGTCTTGCAGAGTCGTATAGAAGCTGAGGGTACCTACCAACTGCCTTCCTTTTGTTTGCCAAGTCTCTCCTGTGGACCCATATCTAAGTCATGTAAACTTCTTTTTAAAACCCCGCCCCCTAGTCACACCTAGAGCCACACCCCTAAAGCAGAAGTTCCCCCTTTGGGGCAGGTTTGGTTTAGTGTAGGGTTATTGCGCTGCCCCCGGCTGCTGGGGGTATTTTGCGGTAACTGTAGGGCGACCCACCAGCCATGCTTTTCTGGATGTTCACATATTTCTGCCCCCAAGTGAAGTGCTGCCCCCAAGTGAAGTGCTGCCCCTGCAGGGTGTGGGGGTATAAACCAGTTATACCCCCACAGTTAACCTGCCGTTACCTGGCTGTGCTGAGCCGGACCCCAACGTTCTGTACGTGATCTTGGGCTGATTTGTGTGTGTAGTAGGTACCGGCTCCGTGATCTCAGCTGCCGCTATTACATTATGAAACGAGGGGAACTTTCTGCAGAGCTGTGAGCTGTGGCCCCCAGACGGGGAGTGAGGGCCTGCGGCTGTTTTGGGGTCTCATAGGATCTATTACCACCTCCCAGGCCCCCATAAATATGTAGACGGAGTACAGGGTGCGGGGCCTTTTCTGTACCGCTGCACCCCCCTGTGGGTCCTTCAGATAAGTGCTTGTCTCTCGCGGGTTGTTTGGGGGGCCCGGGGCCCTCACGGCGTCCCCTTTAACCTGTTACGTTCTGATTACTCAGCGAGATCACGGAGCAAAGTTCACATTCCAGCAGCGAGCGAGGCGTGAAGTCCGTGCTCCCGCAGGCAGGCGTCATGGAGGAGAAGCGCATCCTGTGCATCGGCCTCGTCTGTCTGGATATCATCAGCGTGGTGGATAAATACCCGCAGGAGGACTCCGATACCAGGTACTTACCCCCTGGGGTGTGAGCAAGGGGCAGGAAGACTCCGATACCAGGTACTTACCCCCTGGGGTGTGAGCGAGGGGCAGGAAGACCCCCAATACCAGGTACTTACCCCCTGGGGTGTGAGCCAGGGTCAGGAAGACTCCGATACCAGGTACTTACCCCCTGGGGTGTGAGCGAGGGGCAGGAAGACTCCGATACCAGCTACTTACCCCCTGGGGTGTGAGCGAGGGGCAGGAAGACCCCGATACCAGCTACTTACCCCCTGGGGTGTGAGCGAGGGGCAGGAAGGGTCCGGTACCAGGTACTTACCCCCTGGGGTGTGAGCGAGGGGCAGGAAGACTCCCATACCAGGTACTTACCCCCTGGGGTGTGAGCGAGGGGCAGGAAGACCCCGATACCAGATACTTACCCCTTGGGGTGTGAGCGAGGGGCAGGAAGACTCCAATACCTATCCTGTCTCTGTGTGTTTGCTGCGGTTCTAGATACTTTCTCTTGTCTCTCTGTGTGTTTGCTGCGGTTCTAGATACTTTCTCTTGTCTCTGTCTGTTTCCGGCAGTTCTAGATACTTTCTCCTGTCTCTGTGTGTTTCCTACGGTTCTAGATACTTTCTCCTGTCTCTCTGTGTGTTTGCTGCGGTTCTAGATACTTTCTCCTGTCTCTCTGCGTGTTTGCTGCGGTTCTAGATACTTTCTCCTGTCTCTCTGCGTGTTTGCTGCGGTTCTATATACTTTCTCCTGTATCTGTGTGTTTGCTGTGGTTCTAGATACTTTCTCCTGTCTCTCTGTGTGTTTGCCGCGGTTCTAGATAATTTCTCCTGTCTCTCTGTGTGTTTGCCGTGGCTCTAGATACTTTCTCCTGTCTCTCTGTGTGTTTGCTGTGGTTCTAGATACTTTCTCCTGTCTCTCTGTGTGTTTGCCGCGGTTCTAGATAATTTCTCCTGTCTCTCTGTGTGTTTGCCGTGGCTCTAGATACTTTCTCCTGTCTCTCTGTGTGTTTGCTGTGGTTCTAGATACTTTCTCCTGTCTCTCTGTGTGTTTGCCGCGGTTCTAGATAATTTCTCCTGTCTCTCTGTGTGTTTGCCGTGGCTCTAGATACTTTCTCCTGTCTCTCTGTGTGTTTGCTGTGGTTCTAGATACTTTCTCCTGTCTCGCTGTGTTTCCCGTGGTTCTAGACTCTTTCTCCTGTCTTTGTGTGGTTGCTGCGGTTCTAGATTCTTTCTCCTGTCTCTCTGTGTTTGCCGCGGTTCTAGATACTTTCTCCCGTCTCTCTGTGTGTTTGCTGCGGTTCTAGATACTTTCTCCTGTCTCTGTGTGTTTGCTGCGGTTCTAGATACTTTCTCCTGTCTCTCTGTGTGTTTGCCGCGGTTCTAGATAATTTCTCCTGTCTCTCTGTGTGTTTGCCGTGGCTCTAGATACTTTCTCCTGTCTCTCTGTGTGTTTTCTGTGGTTCTAGATACTTTCTCCTGTCTCTCTGTGTGTTTCCCGCAGCTCTAGATACTTTCTCCTGTCTCTGTGTGTTTGCCGCGATTCTAGATACTTTCTCCTGTCTCTGTGTGTTTGTTGCAGTTCTAGATACTTTCTCCTGTCTCTCTGTGTGTTTGCCGTGGCTCTAGATACTTTCTCCTGTCTCTCTGTGTGTTTGCTGTGGTTCTAGATACTTTCTCCTGTCTCTCTGTGTGTTTCCCGCAGCTCTAGATACTTTCTCCTGTCTCTGTGTGTTTGCCGCGATTCTAGATACTTTCTCCTGTCTCTGTGTGTTTGTTGCGGTTCTAGATACTTTCTCTTGTCTCTCTGTGTGTTTGCCGTGGTTCTAGATTCTTTCTCCTGTCTCTCTGTGTGTTTGCCGCGGTTCTAGATTCTTTCTCCTGTCTCTCTGCGTGTTTGCCGCAGTTCTAGATACTTTCTCTTGTCTCTCTGCGTGTTTCCCACGGTTCTAGATACTTTCTCCTGTCTCTGTCTGTTTCCTGTGGTTCTAGATTCTTTCTCCTGTCTTTGTGTGTTTGCTGCGGTTCTATATTCTTTCTCCCTGTGTGTTTGCCGCGGTTCTAGATACTTTCTCCTGTCTCTCTGTGCGTTTGCCACGGCTCTAGATACTTTCTCCTGTCTCTCTGTGTGTTTGCTGCAGCTCTAGATACTTTCTCCTGTCTCTCTGTGTGTTTGCTGCGGTTCTAGATACTTTCTCCTGTCTCTGTGTGTTTGCCGCAGCTCTAGATACTTTCTCCTGTCTCTCTGTGTGTTTGCCACGGCTCTAGATACTTTCTCCTGTCTCTCTGTGTGTTTGCCACGGCTCTAGACACGCTCCCCGTGTCTCTGTGTGTTTCCTGCGGTTCTAGACACTCTCCTCGTCACACCGTTTGTTCTGCCCTTGCAGGTGTCTGTCTCAGCGCTGGCAGCGAGGGGGAAATGCCTCCAATTCCTGCACGGTTCTGGCTTTACTGGGGGCCCCGTCTGCATTTATGGGATCTCTGGCCCCGGGACACATAGCAGAGTGAGTACCGAACCGTGACCGGCCCCGAAAGAGTTCTAGCAAGTAGGGATGCACCGAAATGAAAATTCTGGACTGAAAATTCAGGATTCACTTGGCCGAAACAGAAACCGACGCCCCACCCCCCACCTTTAAAAATAAACACAACCACACTTTTATTACAAGTAACCCACCGGAACTGGACAAAAGAATTCAATAACATAATATATATATGATTAACAGCAATCACACTCCTATCATGCCATGTCAGCCAATACATGCTGGAACCTGGCTAGCTGCCCCTCTCGTGTATTGATGCTGCCAGCAGTATGGGGTCTGCACATCACTCACAGCCTCCCGGTGCCAAGCTCCCACACACTCTCATTCATTTACTCATTCACAAACATTCATTCACAACTACTAATCATTCACACATACTCATTCATTCCCTCATTCACACATACTCATTCATTCCCTCATTCACACATACTCATTCATTCCCTCATTCACACATAATCGTTCATTCACACATACTCGTTGATTCCCTCATTCACACATACTCGTTGATTCCCTCATTCACACATACTCGTTGATTCCCTCATTCACACATATTCCCTCATTCACACATACTCATTCATTCCCTCATTCACACATACTCATTCCTTCCCTCATTCACACATACTCGTTCATACACCCTCCCCCACCCCTTTACCTAAACTGCAGATTTCCTGGTGCCACTTGCAGACTTCTGCAGGGGCCGCTGCTTCCCTCTGTGTTGCTCGCACTTCTCTTGCCCCACCCAGGGGAAGCAGGAAAGGTGCAGAGTCATGTGACCTGACGTTAATGCACGTGACTCCGATGGGTTCTTGTTTCCCCTGGCCGGTACAAGAGACGCTGCTCTCACAGAGCAGTACACAGGTAAGCAGCAGGGCCCCTGCAGACGATAGTTTTCGGACGTTTTTTTTATTTTGCCGATAATGCCCTTTTTGGCTGATCTATTTCGGCCACCGGTATATCGGTGCATCCCTACTAGCAAGAGGTATTACTGGTGAGGCAGATGCAGGGGGTATTAGTACTGGTGGGGGGATGCAGGGTGTGTTAGTACTGGTGGGGGGATGCAGGGTGTGTTAGTACTGGTGGGAGGGAGATGCAGGGGTTATCGTACTGGTTGGGGGGATGCAGGGAGTATTAGAACTGGTTTGGGGAGATGCAGGGGGTATTAGTACTGGTGGGGGGGAGATGCAAGGGGTATTAGTACTGGTGGGGGGGTATGCAGGGGGTATTAGTACTGGTGGGGGGGTATGCAGGGGGTATTAGTACTGGTGGGGGAAGATGCAGGGGGTGTTAGTACTGGTGGGGGGAGATGCAGGGGGTGTTAGTACTGGTGGGGGGAGATGCAGGGGGTGTTAGTACTGGTGGGGGGAGATGCAGGGGGTGTTAGTACTGGTGGGGGGAGATGCAGGGGGTGTTAGTACTGGTGGGGGGAGATGCAGGGGGTGTTAGTACTGGTGGGGGGAGATGCAGGGGGTGTTAGTACTGGTGGGGGGGAGATGCAGGGGGTATTAGTACTGGTGGGGGGATGCAGGGGGTGTTAGTACTGGTGGGAGGGAGATGCAGGGGGTCTTAGTACTGGTGGGGGGGAGATGCAGGGGGTGTTAGTACTGGTGGGAGGGAGATGCAGGGGGTGTTAGTACTGGTGAGGGGGTTTGCAGGGGGTCTTAGTAGTGGTGGGGGGGAGATGCAGGGGGTGTTAGTACTGGTGGGGGGGAGATGCAGGGGGTGTTAGTACTGGTGGGGGGGAGATGCAGGGGGTGTTAGTACTGGTGGGGGGGAGATGCAGGGGGTATTAGTACTGGTGGGGGGATGCAGGGGGTGTTAGTACTGGTGGGAGGGAGATGCAGGGGGTGTTAGTACTGGTGGGAGGGAGATGCAGGGGGTGTTAGTACTGGTGGGAGGGAGATGCAGGGGGTGTTAGTACTGGTGGGGGGGGTATGCAGGGGGTCTTAGTACTGGTGGGGGGGAGATGCAGGGGGTGTTAGTACTAGTGAGTAATGTACTGTCAATACTATTGATGGTTTGTAATGAAGAGAGGAAGCTGAGTGTGACCAGGGGCTTTATTTACCCCAAGTACCCCCGGCCTGCTAGGGGGTAATAACCCTTCTCCTGCGGTGCTCTGTTGTCCTGAGAGGCTGTTCATTGCATGCAGCCAACGAGTGATGACCGCTGCTCCACCAATGAAACTCTAATGTGTGACGCCTCCTTGCATGGCAGTCTCTTGCCGTGCGCTCTCTCTTCTCCGTCCTCCATTCCTGCCCTCCTCTCGCTCCCGCTTCTTCCTGTTTATTTTACGCTTGCTGTCTATGTTTCTGCTCTGTAATTAAACATTAATTGCCCCGTTCTGCCCCTCCCTCTCTCTGGAAGTTTCACGCTGGGTGACTTGCGCAGTTATGGAATAGATGTGAGTCACGTGATCCCCCGGACAGGATGTTCCTTCCCGGCCTCCATAGTCATCAGCAACGTGACCAACGGAAGCCGCACCATTCTGCACATGAACAGGTCAGGTGTGTGTCGTGTGCAGGACGGGCGTGAGTGGCGTGTGCCCGTGAGGGGCACGTGAGCGTGGGAGGACAGGCGTGAGCATGAGTGGACTGTCCCCCCCCCGGTGCTGCCCTCTGATGCCCTGTCTGGGAGTGGCACATTGGGCCCCAGGAGACCCGTCTCTATGACCCGTCGTCCCCTGGGCTTCACTCTGTGCTCAGCAGCAGGGCTCACTCAGAATGATAGAGCGCATCCCACCCCGGGCTTCACTCTGTGCTCAGCAGCAAGGCTCACTCAGGATGATAGAGCGCATCCCACCCCGGGCTTCACTCTGTGCTCAGCAGCAAGGCTCACTCAGGATGGTAGAGCCCCCCCCCAGGCTTCACTCTGTGCTCAGCAGCAAGGCTCACTCAGGATGATGGAGCGAAGCCAAAGCCCCCCCCCCCCCCGGCTTCACTCTGTGCTCAGCAGCAAGGCACGCATTCAGCTTCCTTCTCCGTCCTGTGATTGGAGGATCTCCGCTCTCACGCCATTTGTTTATCCTGCACCGCCCTCCATTCCACTCCCAGTTTCATCGTATCAGACTTTAGGAAGAGGGGCATCGACGCTTCCACCGTGAGCTGGCAGTCCTGGGGGGACACGCCGTGCGCCTGCTGCCTGGTCAACATCTCCAACGGCTCAAGGACGGTGACTCTGTATGACACGTAAGAACCGGGGACTCTCCTGGTACCGTCGCTGTGTGACATGTAAGGGACGGGCTGCTCCCCCCAGTACCCTCTCTGACATGTAAGGAACGGGTCACTCCCCCCGGTACCCTCTCTATGATATGTAAGGAACGGGTCACTCCCCCCGGTACCCTCTCTATGACATGTAAGGAATGGGTCACTCCCCCCGGTACCCTCTCTATGATATGTAAGGAACGGGTCACTCCCCCCGGTACCCTCTCTATGACATGTAAGGAATGGGTCACTCCCCCCGGTACCCTCTCTATGACATGTAAGGAATAGGTCACTCCCCCCGGTACCCTCTCTATGACATGTAAGGAATAGGTCACTCCCCCCGGTACCCTCTCTATGACATGTAAGGAATGGGTCACTCCCCCCGGTACCCTCTCTATGACATTTAAGGAATGGGTCACTCCACCCGGTACCCTCTCTATGATATGTAAGTAACGAGTCCCTCCCCCCGGTACCCCCCTATGTTGGGCATCGCTCAGGTGGGGAGGCTGTTTCCCCGCTCATGGGCCGCGTCGCTGTCGGAATGCGTCCAGTCCAGTTTGTTAAATGGGGGAAGCCTTTAATAAAGTGATGGACGCATATCTTTTTTCAGCCTAAATAACTATTTAACTATGTAACTATGATCTGTTGGCCCTGAAGGGCCATTTCTTATTGTTTGGGCGGTAATTATAGACAATGGCCAAGGTTTGCCCGTCTCTAAGAAGAGCTGTGCAGAGTATTTCACATAGAAATGCTCTGCAGGGCAGGAGGAGCTGCCACCTACTAACTAGTTACACCAGCCCTGTGTTAACCCTGTAGGAACCTTCCTGATGTGACAGCCGAGGACTTTCAGAAAGTGGACCTGGCCCAATATAAATGGATCCACTGGGAGGTAAGATCTGGAGTGGCCCCTATGGCCATAGAGTGAAGAGACCTCTTGGCTGAGGGTTGTTCGTGCGCAGGTTGCAGCTTTCCGAGTGTACAGCGCTACGGAATTTGATGGCGCTATATAAAACAATAAATAATAATAATGGACCAGTGGCTGGTAGCCATTCAGTGGCCTGGCGTGTGGATTGGTGGCTGCCATTGAAACCAGCAGATGTCCGGCTGAGCATTATGGGAGTTGTAGTTCACTGTAAATTTCTTGATATATGTGCGTGCCAGTAACTAAATGGGGCAGTTAATCAGGGATCTGATTAAATATTTTCCCCCGATGCAGCCGTTTAATAGACAAGCGCCCAGAGAGATTTGATCGAAGCCCCCTGCCCCCTGCTGTTTGTTTCTAGGGCAGGAACGCCGAGGAGCAGGTGAAGATGATCTTAAGAGTGGAGGAACATAACAGGAGCTCCCCGAAGGAGCAGCAGATCACCATCTCCGTGGAGATTGAGAAGGAGAGAGAGGACCTCTACCAGCTCTTCCCGCTCGGTGATCTGGTGAGACAGCGATATCATCTAATTTTTTTTAAAGTGACACGCCCCCTGTCAGCAATCTGGGCACGCCCCCCCTGTCAGCGATCGGGGCACGCCCCCCCCTGTCAGCGATCGGGGCACGCCCCCCCTGTCAGCGATCGGGGCACGCCCCCCCTGTCAGCGATCGGGGCACGCCCCCCCCTGTCAGCGATCGGGGCACGCCCCCCCCTGTCAGCGATCGGGGCACGCCCCCCCTGTCAGCGATCGGGGCACGCCCCCCCTGTCAGCGATCGGGGCACGCCCCCCCCTGTCAGCGATCGGGGCATGCCCCCCCTGTCAGCGATCGGGGAATGCCCCCCCTGTCAGCGATCGGGGCACGCCCCCTCTGTCAGCGATCGGGGCACACTTCCTCATCATGCTCAGAACACATCCCCTCTGTCAGAGATCAGGACACGCCTCCCCATGATGCTCAGGACACGCCTCCTCACTAAAGGTCTATTTTTCCTGGTAGGTCTTTGTCAGTAAAGACGTGGCCAGGAGTTTGGGTTTCTCCTCGGCAGCCGAGGCTGTGGTCGGACTCTATCCTCGCGTGAAGAAAGGGTGAGACTCCTCGTTTCTTCTTATTTCTACCAAAACCTTAAATATAGTTATTTCTGGAACCGGAGCCCTCCGCGCCGGGGGGTCTACGGCCTGGATTTGTAGTCCTCCGCACCGGGGGTCTCCAGCTTGACTCGCTAAACAGCGGTTTCTGAGGCGTCTAACGCTTTGTAAATTGGAAAATATAAAAAATATAAGTTATTTTCCAAACTCTCACGAAATAAAGAGACGCGGGCCTTAGGGGCAGTCTCCGCAGTTGTCAGGGAATTTTTGTGCCGTGTAGTGATGTAACGGGTGTGACTTCCTGCTGTTTCGTTTAGGGCCCATATAGTGTGTGCCTGGGCGGAGGAAGGCGCCGACGCGCTGGGGCCCGATGAGACGGTCGTTCATTCCGACTCCTTTCCACCAGAAACCGTCGTGGACACCCTGGGAGCCGGAGATACCTTCAACGCCTCAGTGATATTCTCACTGTCCAGAGGTATATGATCCAGAGGGGTATTTATGCACTAGGAGTAGGAGAGGTATTGGGGGTATTTATGCGCTAGGAGTAGGAGAGGTACGGGGTTAATTATGCTCTAGGATTAAGAGAGGTACGGGTTAATTATGCGCTAGGAGTAGGAGAGGTACTGGGTTATTTATACTCTAGGATTAAGGGAGGTACGGGGTTAATTATGCGCTCCTCCATCAGTGTCTGGCTCCTCCGCCCCCGCGGCCCCCGTCTGGCTCCTCCGCCCCGCGCCTGTATTTTCCATGGCGTGGCTGCGTGGAAAGTCTGCCTCGGAGCTCTGAATGAAGTCTCTGCTCCCTTCCCAGGTCAGACCATGCAGGAAGCGCTCACATTTGGCTGTCGCGTGGCTGGGAAAAAGTGTGGAATTCAAGGATATGATGGGATCATCTAAGGACTTATCTCTGCATCCGGGGCCAACGGTGACAGCCAAGAGACCTCAGATCCCTGCCGAGATCACCCCAGGGGGCCACCGGTGGCATCGTTTCACTCTTATTCCCATAACTTTAGTAGGAGACACAGAGCAACGAATCGCCAGCAGAGAGATCCCCAGATCTTACACGCTTTACACGACACATATTAGGACCAAACGTGTGATACAAGCTTAATCCGCGCAAGCTCACTGCGTGAATAAACCTCGGCCAACCATCAGAGCTCCTTGTAATCTCATCGTGATTCGGGAAAAAATAACGCCCCAGGGAGGGGCAGTGGATATCTGCTATCCGGGTTCAGTAAGAAATAATACCCCAGGGAGGAGCAGTGGATATCTGCTATCCGGGTTCAGTAAGAAATAATACCCCAGGGAGGGGCAGTGGATATCTGCTATCCGGGTTCAGTAAGAAATAATACCCCAGGGAGGGGCAGTGGATATCTCCTATCCGGGTTCAGTAACAAATAATACCCCAGGGAGGGGCAGTGGATATCTCCTATCCAGATTCGGTAAGAAATAATACCCCAGGGAGGGCAGTAGATATCTCCTATCCGGGTTCAGTAACAAATAATACCCCAGGGAGGAGCAGTGGATATCTGCTATCCGGGTTCAGTAAGAAATAATACCCCAGGGAGGGGCAGTAGATATCTCTTATCCGGGTTCAGTAAGAAATAATACCCCAGGAAGGGGCAGTAGATATCTCCTATCCAGGTTCAGTAAGAAATAATACCCCAGGGAGGGGCAGTGGATATCTCCTATCCACGTCACGGAACGATCCCCACCGGGCGATCCTACAAACTGCACAACAAGAAGAAACGAGAACCCCAACTTAACAGAGACGAAAAGACTTTATTCCAGAAAAGCCAGAGACACGCCTGTAGTGGTTGTGAAGCGGGGGATGGTGGAACGTGTCCCTGATCCATACGTGGTTTTCGATGATTGGTTGCCCCGTGTAGGGTCTATATACTGTGTATAATACCCCGGATGGAGGTCTAGTGGTCCGGTTTTTATACTCGGATAATCTCAGGCGGTCAGAGTCTTTCCTCGTTTCATTGTGATTAAGCGGAGTGAGAGGACAGGAGGCTCTGCTTGAAGCACAGGGAGTGTAACCGGGATCAGGAAAAGTCTCGGCGCCGGGCCATCGACCCAGCTCCACTGAGAAGGGGTATAGCGAGAGCTCCTTAGTAACGCCGCAGGGTGTCCGCTCCATTTCACCGGGCCGGGCGCAGGCGGGCTCCTGGATGCAGAAGACGGGAGCAGCGCTTTCCGGGATACATCCGTTACACGTCGTCCTCGGTCACAACCGCTTCATGGATTTCCTCTTCTCCCTGTTCTTCCTCCTCTTCTACCTTCTCGGGGAGGGTCTCATCATTCAGTTCTTCGTTCTCTTCTGCTCCAGGCTCCTTCGGAGTGTCCCCGTTGGCTTCTGCAGGTGAGGGAGTCCGATCATCACTTTGGCCGTTGGTATCCTGTGGCGGGCTGTCCTGGTCTCCAGCCTGTAGGACCTCCACCAGATTCTCCTGAGCCTCCAGCGTCCCATCTTCCAAGGTGCCTTGAGGAGGGGGTATGGCCACATGGATAGTGTCTGTTGATGGATCTTCAGTTAGGGATTGAGAGGCGTAAACAGGGGGCACCAGGAGCTCGGGGGCACTCAGTAGGCCGTCTCTGTTTAGATCTTGTTTCTCTAAGACTTCGTCAACCAGAAAAATGACCTGGATAGAAAGAGGCAGGATAGATTGTAAGCTCACGCGAGCAACGTCCTCTTCTCCTTCTCTATCATTATGTCTTAACGGGTGCTGATCTTATCGAAAAGAAATCCACCAAGCGAGAGGAAGTGATGCTGCCTGACGGAACTTCACTTACTTAAATAGTTTCTATGGCGATCTCTCCAAATGTACTTCTTGGCCCTCAAAATCTCATATTTTTCCCCATGGTCCAAACTGGAAGGAGACTGAAACAAACCATGCGGGAGAGCACAACCCCCCAGGTCCCCGCCACGTCTATTCACTAAAGAATGGAGTCAGGGAGGTGAAAGTCACCTGCGGCCTCCTCCTCTGTCACGCATATCCTGATCCGTTTAACCATTTACACACCACACTTTAGATCTGATCCCTATCAGGCACCCCTCAAACTACATCGAATCTGTATCAGGCACCCCTCAAATTAGATTGACTCTATGTCAGACACCTCTACTCTAGATTGAATCCATATCAGGCACCCCTCAAACTAGATCGAATCCGTATCAGACTCCCCTCAAACTAGATCGAGTCTGTATCAGACACCCTTTACTTTACATCAAATATGTATCATGCATCCCTCAAACGAGATTGAATCCAATCTAGATCTGATTCTTATCAGGCACCCCTTACTCCAGATCGAATCCATACCAGAAACCCCCAACTTGAGACTGAATCCGTCTCAGGCACCCCTCAAACTAGATCACATCCTTATGAGCCGCCCCTTACTCTAGATTGAATCCGTATCAGACGCTCCCTCACTCTAGATTGAATCCGTATCAGCCGCCCCTCACTCTAGATTGAATCCGTATCAGACGCTCCCTCACTCTAGATCCTATTACCCCCCCCATAGGGCTTTAGACATTTACAGATTTAGAAGGCGGTCGGCCGCGTTCACGTTCAGACAGGATCCCGCTCAGCAGCTGCATGAGCTCCAAGCCGTCGAGGTGTCCGCTCTTGTCGTAATCGTGGAGAAGGAAGATATGGAGGATCGCTGGAAGCAGAACACAGAGTGGGGTCAGAGCCGGCGGATTTACCCCTGGCCAAACGGATTGCAGAATTCCTTGCTCCTGCGCAGACACGGCTCCTGCACACACTCAGACACACGCTGCAAACTCATTCATTCGCATTTATAGATGATTTGGCCGTTCTGTACCTTCCCTGCGGTGATCAACCTCCACATATCAGTTTAAAGATGAAGAATGTAAAATCTTTTTTACTTTACTGAGCGGGTGGTAGATAAACGGAGCAGCCTCCCAGCAGAAGTGGTAGAGGGTGATACAGTGAGGGTATTAAACATGCATGGGATAGGAGTATGGCTCCTAAATCGAAGACGAGACCAACATCTGATTAAGGTTTGAGTCTTTACAGCAGAAGAAACATGGTAATTTCTCTTGTGAGACGTCTCTCAGTCTATGACATGCGCTCTCGGTATCCACTCATCAGTTTTAGGCTGAAAAAGAGATGGGGTACCTGTCTCTCTCTTGAGGCTCGATGCGTTTTCCTGGCTCAAGTCGCTGTGTTTCAGATATTGTTGTAAAATCCTGCAGACAGAAACAAGAACACAATGATGACATCTCGTGGAGCGGAGACCATGCGCGCGGAGGACATGCGCATCTATATCTGCAACTAGATCAAGAAATACCAGGCCAGGTGTCAGAAGGTGAGAGAAAAGGGCTAATCCGTATGGAGCGTGGAGGAACGAGGAGGAGCGCGGGGCAATGGGGTTTAATGAGGAGGAGTGCGGGGCAATGGGGTGTAACGAGGAGGAGCGCGGGGCAATGGGGTTTAATGAGGAGGAGCGCGGGGCAATGGGGTGTAACGAGGAGGAGCGCGGGGCAATGGGGTGTAACAAGGAGGAGCGTGGGGCAATGGGGTGTAACGAGGAGGAGCGTGGGGCAATGGGGTGTAACGAGGAGGAGCGTGGGGCAATGGGGTGTAACGAGGAGGAGCGTGGGGAAATGGGGTGTAACGAGGAGGAGCGTGGGGTAATGGGGTGTAACGAGGAGGAGCGTGGGGAAATGGGGTGTAACAGGGAGGAACGCAGGGGAATGGAGAGGAGCGTGGAGGAACAGGAAGGAAGGCAGGGGAGGCGCAGAGGTCGTCTTCATATTAAATGGGACAAGGCGAGAATAAGCTCTCACTTCAGCTGTTCCGGGCCTGAAGAGAAGGGGTTCTGGGTCTCACCATCATCATCAGATTCTCCTGATCTGGAAAAGAAACATGAATGATTAGAAGATACAGCTCCCCCAGCCATGGGCAGAGGCCCCCGGGCCCCGCTCCTGCGCATCACCTCACGTGTCACATAACGTCATTAATGGAGGACGTTTCCTTTACTTCCCTTTTTATAATGTAGTGAAACAAGCCCAGCGGTGGGCCAACCAGAACCTCCTGAGGACTCGCCAATAGGCTGGCAGATTTAACCATGTACCCGCCGCCTGCATGCGTGGCTGTTACTGGGGGTGGGCAACTGGTGTCTGGTTGGAAACATGGGGGAAACGCTTAAGAAGTGTTTGTGGTGCAAATGTTTAAACAGGTTGTTATCACTATGACAACCAATGCAATATTCCTACAGGTTGGATCATTGAACCGACCATTAGTTGGGTTGTTATGGTTACCAGATGACATGATGAGTGCCACTTTTTCTCCATTATCCCCAAAGTACAGAACGGGGTCTTGAACGTCATCACTTACCTGCCCCTGTGGGCCGAGCTGGGAGCCCCCAGAGACTGACATAGAAACAGCAGGAGCAGAAACTGCACGGAGACCAACATGGCCGTCTGGGAGAGAGAACACGCGTCATATTTAACTGAATTGCACAACAGCCACGCCGGAGTATATAACACAACAGCCACACAGGGGTATATAACACAATCACACAACAGCCACACAGGAGTATATAACACAACAGCCACACAGGAGTGTATAACACAACAGCCACACAGGAGTATATAACACAACAGCCACACAGGAGTGTATAACACAACAGCCACACAGGAGTGTATAGCACAACAGCCACACAGGAGTGTATAACACAACCACCCAGGGGTAAATATAACACAACAGCCACACAGGGGTATATAACACAATCACACAACAGCCACACAGGAGTATATAACACAACAGCCACACAGGAGTGTATAACACAACAGCCACACAGGAGTGTATAACACAACAGCCACACAGGAGTGTATAGCACAACAGCCACACAGGAGTGTATAACACAACCACCCAGGGGTAAATATAACACAACAGCCACACAGGAGTGTATAACACAACCACCCAGGTGCATATATAACACAACAGCCACACAGAAGTATATAACACAACAGCCACACAGGGGTAATTAATGCAATAACACAACAGCCAGACACTCTGCAGGTATATAACACAATAACTGGCAAACAACGAGCTCCATACACAACACTCCCAGCGCGTGGCCGCCAGCGGTGGGCTAACAATAGGGTAAATGGCGCGTTTGCCCCGGGGTCTCTGGTGGTGAGGAGAATACAGTAGTTGTGTCGGGCGATGCGGGAGGTCAGATGGGGAACTCGGTGTACCGGTGTATGGGAGTGATGTGCGATATAAGAGGGGTGCAGTGATGAGGATATCAGGGATGAGTGAGTACGTGTTACAGTGAGTGCGTGTTACAGTGAGTGCGTGTTACAGTGAGTGCGCGTTACAGTGAGTGCGCGTCCATTAGTAAGCTGGGGGCTGGGGGCACCTCCGGCTTTTCCCGGCCCAGGGCCAGAAGGTGCCAGCCCTCCCCTGCTTCTGTGTATATAGATATCTATTGCGCACAACTACGCACACTGTATGTGCATAGGTAGGGAAACACACACAATAACCACACAGCGATACCCAGAGACATACACAACACGCACATATACAGCCACACAGACACACAATGCATGTGGCGAGACACGCAGACACACACAACACGAACATATATACAGCCACACAGACACACAATGCATGTGGTGAGACACGCACATATACAGCCATACAGACACACAATGAATGTGGTGAGACACGCACATATACAGCCATACAGACACACAATGCATGTGGTGAGACACGCACATATACAGCCATACAGACACACAATGCATGTGGTGAGACACGCACATATACAGCCATACAGACACACAATGCATGTGGTGAGACACGCACATATATAGCCATACAGACACACAATGAATGTGGTGAGACACGCACATATACAGCCATACAGACACACAATGCATGTGGTGAGACACGCACATATACAGCCATACAGACACACAATGCATGTGGTGAGACACGCAGACACACAACACGAACATATACAGACACACAGACACACAATGCATGTGGTCAGACACGCACACACATATACAGACATGTAGACTGTTACAGGGTCTCCGTACCTAAGGCTGGGTCCCCCTGTTTGAGGGCTGAGGAATCACCAGTCAGTCCCTCATACGGATAGCACTCAGCTATCCACGGATCAATCAGACCGCCATTCACAGTAAAACAAGAACTTTATTTACAAACACACAGAACTTTATATATAATCTCAATTCAATGAGCACCGAACCCAACCCCCAATCCCATCACTCACATCCCTCACAAATCCCATCAGTATACAGGGGATGTATCAGGTGAGGGGATTAAGGGATACAATGGGTTCCCCCACCTGTGTTACCCCCCCTGTAGTGCGGGGGCCGGCGGGGCCGACAGGGCTGTGCTGGCTGATTAAGAGCCCCAGCCGGGTTACCTGATCGTCTCTTTGAAGGCCGGAGCTGCAGCCACATTCAGTCTGTGGGCCGGTTACACAATAAATACACAATATAATATATTACCGGTCACGGAACCGGACACAAAAGCTCTCCGTGACCCGGCTACACTTCACATGACACATGAGCCAGCTAGCCCGGTCCTGTCACATAGACACACATAATTTACAAATAACAAGCCACACGTTATACACGGACTCAGCTGGCACACATAGAGCCGCACACTCACACAGCTCACTCACTCCAAACCAATAACTGTCTACATACAGATGCAGCTGGACTTGCACTCACTGACGCAAGGGTGACACTAGGATAAGTGGCACCGGGGCGCAGTAATTCTTCCCCACACACACTCATGCTAACACCATACACTTACACACACACGCTAACACCATACACTTACGCACACACACGCTAACACCATACACTTACACTGTGTGAGTGTGGCTGTATTAGCATGAGTGTGTCTGTGTAAATGTGTGTTTGTTGGCATGAGTGTGTGAATGTGTATTGAGTGTATGTTAATGTATGTATGTTTGTAGCATGAGTGTGTGAATGTGTGTTGGGTGTATGTTAATGTATGTATGTTTGTAGCATGAGTGTGTGAATGTGTGTTGGGTGTATGTTTATGTATGTATTTTTGTAGCATGAGTGTGTATGTGTTTGTGAAAGTGTGTAATTTGTGTGTAAGTGTGTGTGTTACCTGCTGGAGGGCACCGAACTGTACGGTCTAATCAGCATATCACACCCGAGAGAGCCGGCACCATACACTAACACCCACACACACACTGACACCATACACTAACACCCACATACACACTGACACCATACACTAACACCCACACACACACTGACACCATACACTAACACCCACATACACACTGACACCATACACTAACACCCACATACACACTGACACCATACACTAACACCCACACACACACTGACACCATACACTAACACCCACACACACACTGACACCATACACTAACACCCACACACACACTGACACCATACACTAACACCCACACACACACTGACACCATACACTAACACCCACACACACACTGACACCATACACTAACACCCACACACACACTGACACCATACACTAACACCCACACACACACTGACACCATACACTAACACCCACATACACACTGACACCATACACTAACACCCACATACACACTGACACCATACACTAACACCCACATACACACTGACACCATACACTAACACCCACATACACACTGACACCATACACTAACACCCACACACACACTGACACCATACACTAACACCCACACACACACTGACACCATACACTAACACCCACATACACACTGACACCATACACTAACACCCACATACACACTGACACCATACACTAACACCCACACACACACTGACACCATACACTAACACCCACATACACACTAACACCATACACTAACACCCACACACACACTGACACCATACACTAACACCCACATACACACTGACACCATACACTAACACCCACACACACACTGACACCATACACTAACACCCACATACACACTAACACCATACACTAACACCCACACACACACTGACACCATACACTAACACCTACATACACACACTGACACCATACACTAACACCCCCACATGCTAACACAATATAATAACACCTACATACACACTGACACCCACCCACACGCTAACACCAACCATACAATAACACCCACACATGCTAACACCATACAATAACACCCACACACATGCTAACACCATACACTAACATACACACACTCATGTTAGCACCATTCATGCTAACATCATACATTGACACACACACACTATAATCAAATAGTAACACACACACTCATGTTAGTACAATACACACATTCACACACATACTAACACACAGCTAGACTCACAGCACCCACTCACTGACACAGTTGGACTCACACTCACTGGCGTAGATATAGGTACACTCACTGCAAACACTCACTGACACAGCTTCACTCACGCTTACTCAACACACGCTGACTGACACTTACTCTACACACTAACTGAGACAGGTAGACTCACAACACACACTCACTGACATAGCACATTGTGATTGACACAGCTGTACTCACACTCACTGCACACACTGACACAGCTGGACTTGCAATCACTGAGCACTGTATTCGTGGCACTCACCTCATCTGCCTGAGCCAGGATCTGTCACCGAGATCCGCAGCCCCCCCCCTGCAGTGTGAGCACCGCCCGCTGCACCACGTGTAACCCTCGCACTGCCGCACACTGCGTGTAACCCTCACACTGCCGCACACTGCGTGTAACCCTCGCACTGCGTGTAACCCTCGCACTGCCACACACTGTGTGTAACCCTCACACTACCGTACACTGCGTGTAACCCTCGCACTACCGTACACTGCGTGTAACCCTCGCACTACCGTACACTGCGTGTAACCCTCGCACTACCGTACGCTGCGTGTAACCCTCACACTGCCGCACACCGCGTGTAACCCTCACACTGTGTGTAACCCTCGCACTGCCACACACTGTGTGTAACCCTCACACTGCGTGTAACCCTCACACTACCGTACACTGCGTGTAACCCTCGCACTGCCGCACACCGCGTGTAACCCTCACACTGCCGCACACTGCGTGTAACCATCGTACTGCCACACACTGCGTGTAACCCTCGCACTGCGTGTAACCCTTGCACTGCCACACACTGTGTGTAACCCTCGCAGTGCCGCACACTGCGTGTAACCCTCGCACTGCCGCACACTGCGTGTAGCCCCCACACTGCTTGTAACCCTCGCACTGCCGCACACTGCTTGTAACCCTCCCACTGCCGCACACCGCATGTAACCTTCGCACTAGTCGTGGTGTTATGTGATACAATAAGTCTTATATCCTGTGTACCTGTGTTACAGCAAAACCATAAATGGGTCAGTGTGTGTGTGTGATACGTGTACAGTGTGTGTGTGTGATACGTGAACTGTGGGTCACTGTGTGTGATACGTGTACAGTGTGTGTGTGTGATACGTGTACTGTGGGTCACTGTGTGTGTGTAATACGTGTACAGTGTGTGTGTGGGATACGTGTACTGTGGGTCACTGTGTGTGCTACGTGTACAGTGTGTGTGTGTGTGTGATACGTGTACTGTGGGTCACTGTGTGTGTGTGATACGTGTACAGTGTGTGTGTGTGTGTGGTACTGTGGGTCAGTGTCACGGACACGCACTAGGTGGGCATTTAATGCTGATTGTGGCCCCCCTGTGTCTGTGATCAGCAGATTCCCTGACTTTGGTCTTGTGGCTTTAGGGGTGGGGAAGAGGCAGTGATGGGCGTGTTTATATGATAACCCCGCCCACACAGGAAGAGCACAAGAAAGGCACTTGGTATATTGTGTCACATTGTGTTAGCCGTGGTTTGTGTGTTACACTGCATAAGCTGTGGTGTGTGTGTCGCTCTGTGTGTTTCACACTGTGTCGCTGTGTTTGTGCTCTTTGCAGTGTGTGTTGCACTGTGTGTCACACTGTGTCGCTGTGTGCGTCGCACTGTGTCGCGCTGTGTGTGTGTCAGTGTGTGTGTCGCACTGTGTTGCTGTGTGTGACGCACTGTGTTGCTGTGTGTGACGCACTGTGTTGCTGTGTGTGTCGCACTGCTTTGCTGTGTGTGTCGCACTGTGGTGCGTGGCATTGTGACAGTGGCATTGTTGTATGACATGCAGGAGGGGGACCTCCGTCAGAGCCGGACCCCGGCTGTGTCCTGCGTCCTTTTGGGGATCGGCGCAGCGTGTCTGTATTACTACTTCAGACGCGTCTGCAAGGTGAGTGCGTGTGAAACGGGGTCCGTGGGCAACAGGGTCGGTGAAACACTGATTCCCTCCGAATTGTGGTCTGTCAGGGAAGGGGGCAGCGTGGTCTGTCAGAGAAGGGAGTGGCTTGGTCTGTCAGGAAAAGCCCCCTCCCCTGCCAGCCCCCGCTGCCCCCCTCCCCGACAGATCCCGCTGCCCCCTCCCTTGACAGACCCCACTGCCCCCTCCCCTGACAGACCCCGCTGCCCCCCTTCCCTGACAGACCCCGCCACCCCCCCTCACCTGACTGAGAGTAATATGACCAACTATTTCTTTGATTGTAGGTGCCACGGCTCGTTTGCGCATCTCCATTGCGTAACTTCCTGGAAACTCACTGCCCGGTGCTAAAGGACGAGTATCGGCCAACATTTTGGTGCCATGAAGGTCGCTTGCAAACAGTTTTCCGTGTCCTTTTTGTGTCCAGGCCACACGTGTCCTACAGGAAGTAAGTAGATCACGCAGTAAGGTACAGCCCGGGACTCGTGCTTTTCACGTGGCTTGGGTTCAGGCCACTGAATAACAGTCTGGGTTTCTAGTCCTAATCAGTCATTTTCTCTCTTTAGTGAAATTCTTCCCACCTCTGACGGGGGGCAGATCTCCCTGGACTGGGTTGATAACCGTGGCAGCTGTCAGTTCCCTGACGGCTCCTCTCGTCCTACCATCATCTTTCTACCCGGACTCACGGGAAGCAGCCACCAAACATACATGTTGCACTTGGTGATCCAGGCCAGCCGTGACGGATACCGGTGAGGAGGGAGAGTGCGTGGCTCTGCGAGCCCCGTGTGGCCCTGCTTGGCCCTTTATTGGTTTTGCGTCATTTTGTCCCCTCTGTCTCTGCAGATCTGTTGTTTTTAATAACCGTGGCTTTGGGGGAGAAAAGCTGCTGGTGAGTTGGGGATTTTCAGGGCGTGGGTTTGTACAGGGCTGTACCCACTCAGAGGGTAATGGGGTACCCCTGCCACCATTTAAAGCTGCTAGGTGCGGGTAATACCCCCAGCTGGTGGCACAGAGAGCTTATAGATCACTCCTGGGTGATGTATGTGACTGATCCAGCGGACAGGAAGTGACATCACATCCACTTCCTGCATGCTGTCTCGGTCTTCACACAGCATGGAGGAGACGCACCACTCCTGCAGGCAATTGGTGTGGACCGGTGCACGGGCGGGATTTTTGGGGTGTTGAAGTACAAAGATGGCACAGGCAGGCTGTTTGGGGGTTGGTTTGTACAGGGGGTATATAGAGGTTTGTTGGTTGAATTAATGGTCGAATTCTCAGAAAGAGTTTTCCTTTATTTAGATCATGCGCAGAATCGAGACGAGGCACACAACACACATACATCGACGCGTTGTCTGATTACATGTTTGGATTACATGGTTTATATAGCATCTTATCTACTTCTAATAGCATGCATCATTCTGATTGGTTACTTTTCAAGCAGGTTACGCCTCTTAAGCTGCATAATTAAGAATGGCCTAGACTTGACCCTTTGCACATATATATATATATATATAGAATAACATAGAGTAGGCGTGTTGGCGGGAACTCGTCCATATATCATAGACTAGACATTTTCTGCTTTCTGATGTCTTTGTCAGCAAATAATATTTACGATAACGCAAGCATTTTTCTAACAAGGTTTTTCTGTTCACTGGAGGCAGTTAGTTCAGGGCGTACAGGGCTTTTCACGTGTCAGGGTGGAGATGGGATGGGGGTTATTGGTCTCACTAGGAATGGGATAGCCGTGGCCACAAAGGCATGATCCCTGCCAGAGATCACTGGCGCTATGAGTTCGTCTAACACTGGCCCCTAGGGCCATTTTCTTCACTTTTTGTGTTTCTAGCCTCCTGTTCCTCCCCATCTGCCCTAAGCCTTGCCGTCCTCCCACCGTCTCTCCGAGCCTCCTGTTTTCCCCCCCCGGCCGCTCGGAGATTCCTGTTCCTCACCCCCATCCGCTTCGAGCCTCCTGCTTCTCCCCCCCGGCCGCTCGGAGCTTCCTGTTCCTCACCCCCATCCGCTTCGAGCCTCCTGCTTCTCCCCACCGGCCGCTCGGAGCTTCCTGTTCCTCACCCCCATCCACTTCGAGCCTCCTGTCCCCCCCCCCATCCGCTTCGAGCCTCCTGTCCCCCCCCCATCCGCTTCGAGCTTCCGGCCCCCCCCCGTCCGCTTCGAGCCTCCTGCTTCTCCCCCCGGCCGCTCGGAGCTTCCTGCCACCCCCGTCCTCCACTGTCCGCTATGGTCCTCCATCTTTTTCCCAGTCTGCTCTGAACTTCGCGTTCTTCCGACAGACTCCTCGTACTTTCTGTGCGGCCAACACTGAGGACCTGCACAGGGTGATCGGCCACGTCCGCTGCACTCTGCCGGCTGCTCCCCTCCTGGCCGTCGGAGTGTCCTTGGGAGGGTAAGACACAATGTTTCAGTAAAGTAACCCGTGGACGTGGTGAAATGCACAGTATGTAGTGCCCTCTTTTGGTGGTTGTGTGGACTGCTCTTTGCGTGTAGAGGTGAGAGGGTGTGTTGGGGAGGGTGTGCCGGCACGGTAGTCCAGCTGTGGCTGGTGGTAGATAATTTGTGGTCAGATATGTCTGTTCAAGTATCCGCCAACCCCTCGTCCGTCTCAGAGGGGATATGATTACATTATACAAATATATGCAGGGCCAATATAAAGAGCTCTTCGGTGACCTGTTCATTAACAGAAATATACAAAGAACAAGAGGTCGCCCTCTGAGACTGGAAGAGCGCAGGTTTCATAGACGACAAAGGAAGGGATTCTTTACAGTGAGGGCAGTAAAGGTACGGAATTCACTGCCAAGGGAGGTAGAGTTATCCGATACATTAGATACCTTCAAAAGGGGCCTGGATATTTTCTTAGAAAGGCACGATATACAGGGATATAAATAGAATAACATTAATATTTTAGAGCTTCTTGATCCAGGGAGAAATCTGATTGCCTCTTGGAGTCAAGAAGTATTTTATTTCCCCTGATGGCAGAATTTGAAGTCGCTTAATTAGGGTTTTTTGCCTTCTTTTGGATCAAGAATAGGAAGCTTAGGTAGAAGGGTTGAACTTGGTGGATTTAGGTCTTTTTTCAACCTTATGAACTATGTAACTATGTAACTATATGTCTGCAGGATGACTCTCCTGAATTACCTGTCAGCCACGGGTGACGCCTCGCAGCTCTGTGCCGCCATCTCCGTGTCCACGCCGTGGAATGTTTTTGTGTCCACTGAGTCCCTGGAGAAGCCTCTGAATTACCTTCTCTTTAACCAAACGCTCGTCAGGGGAATAAAGAGAACCGTGGAAAAGTGCGTGAGCCGTTCAACGTGCAACACTGCGCACGTCACACAGTGACTCTCCCCTGTCTAAACCTCTCACACAGTGACTCTCCTCTCCCCTGTCTAAACCTCTCACACAGTGACTCTCCTCTCCCCTGTCTATCTCCCTCACATGGTGACTCTCCCCTCCCCTGTCTACCCCCTCTCTCTTGCAGACACCGTGATGTTATTGGGCAGGTGGTGGACGTGGATTATGTGCTGCAGGTAAGTGGTCTTGTTCCTTCTGCTTGACGGGTCACTGAATCCCCTCCATGCCCTGAGCCGGCTTCGCTGTTCCCTGTACCCTACGTGGCGCTTCCTCCTCTCACATTCAGAGGGCAGATAATCCCCGGCTGTAAAACACCCAACCTTACTCTGTGCCCCACATTTCAGGACACATTAGCTGGGGGTGTGGCTGGAGGAGAGAGTGGGTGTGGCAGATGGGGGGGTTGTTGCAGTGACCTTACAGCTCCCTCGGAAGACCCCCCCATGGCCCATGACCCCTCCCCCTAACCGGCCCACGGTCCTCAATGGCTGCATGTATACAAAAGATATAACCACAACATTTTATGCAAATTCCCCTTTGTTTCCCATGATCCCTCGGAATTCTCCCGTCAGCCCGAGCAGGAAGTTGGAAGCCGCTTCCTGTTCTCTCCCCGGATTATTTTAGCGGACTGCGCATGAGCCTTCAGAGCTAGAGATTGCTTCTGTATTGCTATTATCACAAATATCTCAGAGCAGGGGGTGAGTTATACCCTGTGACGGGGCAGAAGGGAATGGTGTTTTAAGAATCAGTACCGGGATAAACTGGCGGCGGTTCCCCTCTCCGTATAAATTAGAGCGCGGGTGAGACGCGCTGACTGGACTCTCCCCTCCTCCCCGCAGTCTCGCTCCATCCGGGAGTTTGATGAACGCTTCACGGCCCCGCTCTTCGGCTTCCAGTCCTGCGATGAGTATTACCGGAACGCGAGTCCTTGCCACAAGCTCGGTGGCATCTCCACGCCGACGCTCTGTCTCAACGCTTCCGATGACCCGTTTTCCCCCCGGGAAGGTTAGTGTGCGGCGGGCGCGATGTATTTATTACGCGAAGAAACCGCGCCCACTAACTACCGCCGTGAGATACGGGGCTTCTGGCTCATCTCCACGGTAACGTAACTTCATCTCAGCCTCTGACCCTCTAGCCAGGAGCCGTATGTCTATCCTGTGCATGTTTAATTCCCTCACTGTATTACCCTCTACCACTTCTGCCGGGAGGCTGTTCCACTTATCTACCACCCTCTCAGTAAAGTACAACTTCCTTCCGATCCGTCTCAGATCCTCTAGTGTTAGATTCCAATTTCTTGGTGTAACTTGTTTCCTCCTATAAACCCCCTTTATGTGTTTACCCATCTCTCACCCTCTCTCTCGCCCCCATCCTCCATCTCTCTCTTCTCTCCCATCCCCGTCCATCTCTTCTCTCCCCCGTCCATCTCTCCCATGTCCATCTGTTCCATCCCCTCTTCTCTCTCATCCTCATCCCTCCCCCCCCCCCGGATGTATTGAGATCCCTCATGCTTTTCGGTGCCCCACTTTAGTCGCCTCCTCTGCACTCTCTCCAGAAAGTCAATATCCTTCTGGTGATGAGGACTCCAGCACTGTACCCACTACTACCAGAGATCTGTAAAGGGGCAGAACCATATCACTTCTCTGCCTTTTTCTAAGACCAAGTAAGCCCCTGTGGGAGATGAACAGCTTGGAGCCGTGAGGTGTGCCTGGAGCCCCCTGTCCAAACCCGGGTGCATCTCGGGCCGTCCGCTTTTGTTTCTGGCTCAGCGGGGAGGCGCGGCCGGCTCGTCACGGACTCTGGCTGCAGCGCTTCGCTACGGAGCACTTTGTGTGCTTTTCTGGCCCCCGCATCTCCCGTTGTAAAGACTCAAACCTTTATCAGTCGTTGGTCTCGTCTTAGATTCAGGAGCCGTATGTCTATCCTATGCATGTTTAATACCCTCACTGTATTACCCTCTACCACTTCTGCTGGGAGGCTGTTCCACTTATCAACTACCCCCTTAACAATATTTTCTTTTAGTTCAGTTTCCATTCATTTCCTAGTTACTGGTCTGTAGTCGGCTGAGTCTTCTCTGCTGCCTTTTATTTGTGAAATGGATCCTCTGGATCGGCTCCTGTTTTCCCCCTCACCCTGCTGCTGCAGCCTCATCTTGCCCCCTCACCCTGCTGCTGCAACTTCATCTTGCCCCCTCACCCTGCTGCTACAGCCTCATGTTGTCCCAACTTCTTGTTGCAGCTCTACCCCTGGACGCCGTCTCCAGTCACCCCAGTGTTGCGCTGCTGATCACACGCCACGGAGGCCACATCGGGTTCCTGGAGGGTCTCTTCCCGAACCACCAGAGGTACATGGACCGCGTGTTCAGCCAGTTCGCGGAGTCCGTGTTCCGGCACGGGGAGGAGCTGAGCGCAGTCACCACGCGGCTACCGGGAGAGCACCCTTTATAACCTGTCCGAGCCGAACCCCCTGCGCCTGGAACTCAACGCGGCTCACTGCGTGGCAACAAGGCGGAGCTTACTGACACGCCCACCGCTATAAGGGCCCATGCCTGGTAACCCCGATTTCCTGCGGGAACCCGTTAATTCCACGCACTGCGTGTAAGACGCGTCGGTCGCTTTCTCCAAGTCCTACCTCACTCTCCTATACGGTAATTGAACAAGCGTTAATAAATATGTACTAGACCCCTCCCCCCGTGCATCTGTATAATGGGAGCCACCGTCTTAACTTCCTGTTCTCAGGATCTGGAGGATTATTCCTCCCCATTAAGTTCGCTCTCTCCTGTTGAGTTGCTGACTGTTGCTGGTGCCGCCGTCTGTCTAACTGGGAAGAACTTGCCCCACTTTCGTGGTTCCGAATTGAACTTTTTGTGGTTTATTAATATAAATCTGAAGATCAGAACCCTGAGCATCCAGGCAGTGGCATTAACCCCTTCCTGACGGTAAACTGTCAGCCTTACGCCAGAGTGGTGGACCGGTCCATAGAACAGCCTGGGCCCTGGAGCCGGCGCTCTGGGTCTTTGGTAAATGAAACGACGTTGGACACAATAGATATCGGGGCACGTGGCGCTCTCCTGGTCGCCGACCGCACGGCCGGATAATATATCAGCCAATCGCGCGGCTCTATAAAAACAGGGCATTTGGGGCGAGGGTAAAGTTTATGGTAGCGTGCAGGCTACACACGGAGCGTGGCCGCTCAGAAATCGCGGCAACCGCCATCCGGCCCCCGGGGGACACGTAAACCGGGAGAAATCCACGTGAAGGACGTTACCGGCCCCCAGGGGAGAACGACTGCAGCATCCGCTTCACGGGTTTGTGGCTGGGGGGCTTCCAATAATCTCTGGCCAAGTTCAAGTGGATGAAAAAGTGACAGGGAGGAGAGCAGCTTCTCGCTTTCCCTCCATTACGTGGCTCATTAATAAGATGGTGGCGAGCGATGAACACGAGGGCTTCCTGCAGTCTGAGCTCCACGCTGCCCGCTGTGATAACCCCCACGGGGTAGAAGCTCCTACATCTTCTCCATAAAAGGACCCTGTCAGGGTCGACATATCACTGCCGTGGCTCACTGTTTGATATTTGGTCCTTCCGTTCCACCGTGGGATTTCCGAGTGCGTTCCGCGCGTCTATAAGAGGCCCGGGAAGGCGTACTGAAGCGAGAGGACCACACACACTACCATCACCAAGCAGAGGAGGACCACCAGCCACAGCGGGAACGTACCTGAGGAAGCATAAGACATCAGCGGACGGCACCAAAAATGCCTCAGCCCCGCCCAGCCACTCGCGAAGGCCACTCACACCGCGCCCCATCAGCCCCACAAAGGCCACTCACACCTCCGCCCACCGCAAAGGCCCCCGACCCGTCCACGAGGGCCACTCACACATCCGCCCACCGCCCGTCCACAAAGGCCACTCACACCTTACTTACGTCTGTTGGGCACCGTATGAAGCAAGCAGCGGCTGTCCACGGCGACACTAAGCAGGGCCGTCTCATTGTCCCCACGTAGCGCTCGTCCTTGGGGGGTTTCAGGGAGGAAAGCCAAGTCAGTCACCACAATGCCGTGGGCTTCCTCCACGTAGTACAGTTTCTGTAATCAGGAACCAGGATGGAATCAGAAGAGGTCACCGTATACAGAGACCGCATTGGACGGCAGCGTGAACCCCTGGCTGGAGACCACGCTGCCGTCCAATGCCGTGGCGTTGGACAGCAGCGTGAACCCCTGGCTGGAGGCCGCCGCGGCGTTGGACAGCAGCGTGAACCCCTGGCTGGAGACCGCCGCGGCATTGGACGGCAGCGTTAACCCCTGGCTGGAGGCCGCAGCGGCGTTGGACGGCAGCGTGAACTCCTGGCTGGAGACCGCCGCGGCGTTGGGCGGCAGCGTTAACCCCTGGCTGGAGGCATTGGAAAGAACACGTCACCAATAAACGCGATCGTCGCACGGCTGCGGCCGGCCGGGTCGTATCCGGTACATCAGGTTATTATTAAGGTGAGTACGTGGTTACCGTCGGGGGGGGGGTATTAGGGTTGGTCAAGGTGGTACTGAGCCCCGCTGGGGTTTAACTCTGTGAAACATGGACACGCGACACATATTTCCAGCTTTGCGTGTTCACATGTGGCACAGTTAACACGTGGGAGGGGGCTGAGCCTGACGGATACTAACCTGCAGCGAGAAGGAGATGTAAATCGCCACCGAACCGGTTATTGTGCCAAGCCCAAGGAACGTCCCGCAGTCACTGGGGGGGGAATAAAGAGAACATTACCCAGAGACCCCGATGGCGCTGCCAGGAGTCCAAAGCTAGATTTCCACGCACCTGACAGTCAGACACGATATCACCTCCTTGCCACAAGACTGGGTGAGGAGCGGCAGAAACCGCTGCCCATCCCACTTGGTGATGTAGCACGGCGGGGGGCGCCGCTCCCTCTTATGGGGGATCTGTACGGTATAGAGACAGAGAGCGTCCTTCCGGTCCTCCACCCTTCCAAACCTGGGAAGACGAGACGAGTGAGTGTGAAAGACTTGGCACATGGTGGGGGTGGGGCATAGAGAAAGGGGGGCACATCTCACCGGCATGCGCGATAGCGGTACATTTTATCAGGGATGTTGGGCAGATTTTCGTTCCAGTGAAGGTCCGTAAGCAGCTGATCTCCTTCCCACACCGAGCAGCGAAAATCCTGCCCCACGGTCACCACCTAGGGGCAGACACACCATGTATAGCGTACAGCAACACCTTGTCACCCACCAAGACCACCACACCAGGAGTACCTTCTTCCCGGGACTGGCCGCGATGTCCTCGACTTCACCCTCGTGGGCCTTAAAGTCCAGCAGCTTCTTCATTCCAGGGAACTGCGCCAAAAATGACGAGGAGTGAGAATAGGTTATGGCGATTATCGAATGGCACGCGGCCGGCCCAGCATCGCATTAACCGTCTGCCAGGAGAGCGCTTGGCACATTTACCCAAAGGTTTACAGTAGGCCGGGCATCGCCACGACAACCCCTGACGGCTTACAGGAGGCCGGGCATCGCCGCGAAAACCCCCAGCCGTTTACAGGAGGCCGGGCATCGCCACCACCCCCCTGGCAGCTTACAGGGGGAAGGGCATCCCCACGACCCCCCCCGTGGCTTACAGGAGGCCGGGCATCGCCGCGGGACTCCTGGTAACTAATGATTAAACAGATGCGGTTTTACATGCCATCTACACGCCATCAACACGCTATCACTGGATAAGGACACACTTTGGACATACCTCCCACACACGCAGATGTCCGTCTACTCCCCCCGTCAGTAACTTGGTACCATCCTGGTTGAAGCAAACAGCCTTCTGCAGGTTGTCGGGGCTGAAGTCGGTCTGTACCACCTGAAGGGTCTGAAGGGAGATCTCCGGAGTCTGGTTCTTGGTGAGATTAGACGCCTCCTCCGTGCCGCTCTTAGACGGCCTCCTCTTGCGCGCTCCGCCGCTCTCTGAGAGAGAAACGCGCGTTTATCACCCGCTGACCAGCGGCAGACGGCTTACACGTAACCTCCAACTGCCCTGCCTGAAACCTTCCAAAGCCACCGGCGGGTCGGCCATTCCCTGTACCCACCATCTTTCTCACGGCTGCCGATTTTCTGTCCGTGGGGCCGGATCTGGAAGCGTAGAATTTGGCAAGTGGCATCCTGTCCCGCGGCCAGCGTGTCCCCGTGTAACGCCATGGTCATCGTGGCTCTGGCGTCCGTGTCGTGCGAATGCAGCAGCGAGGCGCTGAGCTTCCCCGAGATGCGCTCCAGCCGCAGGAAGTGCTGTCAGATAGACAGGAAGTGAGTAACCAGCAGCCTCCAAACCGGAGTACCCAGAACCCGCTAGCAAATCGGCCCCATCCGGCCCCCGTCTGGTCTATACAAACCTTAATCAGTCGTTGGTCTCATCTTAGATTCAGGAGCCGTACGTCTGTCCCATGAATGTTTAATACCCTCTACCACCTCTGCTGGGAGGCTGTTCAACTTATCTACCAACCGTTCAGTACAGAACCAAACAGCGTAAACACGTATCAGCCACTTGTATGAGCCCCCCCCCCCTCACCATGGCGTTCTTGATGCCGGTTTTGGAGGCTCCTCCGCCTCCGGCGGTTACGACGAGGCCGGTTTCGGGGTGCGTCCGGATGGTGTATAAGGGGAACGGGGCCCGGTACAGATCGGGGAGCCGGCGTCTGCCCATCTCGGCGAATGCTGGGGAGCGAAGTCAATCAAATCACCCGCGTCCTGGAACAGAAGTCTCTTCATCAGATCTCCACATGTGGCCGCCGCCTCACCAGTGTGCCCCAGCAAACCCGTACCCACCGCGCCTGTGTGCCCCAATAAACCCGTACCCACCACACCAGTGCACCCCAGCATACCCATACCCGCTGCGCCAGTGTGCCCCAGTAAACCCGTACCCGCCATGCCATTGTGCCCCAGTAAACAAGTAACCGCTGCGCCAGTGTGCCCCAGCAAACCCGTACCCACCGCGCCTGTGTGCCCCAATAAACCCGTACCCACCACACCAGTGCACCCCAGCATACCCATACCCACCGTGCCAGTGCGCCCCAGTAAACCCGTATCCACTATGCCAGTGTGGCCCAGTAAACCCGTACCCACCACACCAGTGCACCCCAGCAAACCTGTACCCACCACACCAGTGCGCCCCAGTAAACCCATACCCACCACACCAGTGCGCCCCAGCAAACCCGTACACGCCGCGCCAGTAAACCCGTACCCTCCGGGCCAGTGTGCCCCAATAAGCCCGTACCCTCCTCACCAATATATCTCAGTAAGTACGTATCCCCCGCACCAGTATAACCCAGTAAAACCGTATCCCCCGCACCAACGTTACCCAGTAAAACCGTATCCCCCGCACCAGTATAACCCAGTAAAACCGTATCCCCCGCACCAGTATGTCCCAGTCCCTCGGTATGCCGTTACCGGTACGCCCCAGTCTTCCGTGCCAGGTTTTGCTTCAAAATCTGCCAGCTGGTACCAGCACAGCGCATGCGCCACCCGACAGGACATAAGGCGCGCACTTCCGCGAAGCAGAAAGCTCCGTGTCCCGAGAGCAGCACAGCTTTTGGCTACAAGACCATCGTACTTTACGGCGCTCGCAGATTCCGCACATGCGCACAGCAAACGCCCCCCCCCTCCGACACGTCAGCTGTCCGTGGTCACGTGATCTCGCTGGCTGAGCCGTGTACTGCGCGCCCCCTGCTGGGGAAATTAGGTCTTTGCAGGGGGATAAATAAAATGTGATCCAAGCGCTGGAATCACCATGGTAACCAATGGACTGTTCAGTCATTCTTTGGTTGTTATGGTGCTGAAAGCACTTTCCAAACAATTTTATAAATACCCCCGCCAGCGTGTGAGCTCTGGGGGGCCAAACACACTGCAATTCTACCCCCTGGGGTTTGGGACATTTCATGGAATGCCATACAGCCCCCCAATGTGACCTATCCAGTCCCTCCATACTAGGGTGACCAGATTTTGTATTCAGGAACATAATATATATATACTATATATACTATATATATGCGTTAGACGTGCATTTTTAACTCCATAATATGTACTTTTCTCTTTGAAGTAAAAACCTTGATTGAAATATGATTTCAAAATGATAACCGCTGAACTGGCAGTTAGTTTTCATTCTTTTATATTAGCCCCTGCTGCCGATATATATTAATATCAGCCCCTGCTGCCAATATATATATATTAATATTAGCCCCTGCTGACGATTTATATATTAATATTAGCCCCTGCTGCCAATATATATATTAATATTAGCCCCTGCTGCCAATATATATATTAATATTAGCCCCTGCTGCCAATATATATATTAATATTAGCCCCTGCTGCCAATATATATTAATATTAGCCCCTGCTGCCAATAAATATATATATATATATATATATCAGCCCCTGCTGCCAATATATATATTAATATTAGACCCTGTTGATGATTTATATTATCAGCCCCTGTTGCCAATCTATATATTAATATTAGCCCCTGCTGCCAATATATATTAATATCAGCCCCTGCTGCCAATATATATATATTAATATCAGCCCCTGCTGCCAATATATATATTAATATTAGACCCTGTTGATGATTTATATTATCAGCCCCTGTTGCCAATCTATATATTAATGATATCTTAGAAGCCGGCTAATTCAATTTATTCCATCAAACCATATATTTTTGAAAACAAGACACCCCAAGGTATTTCAAATGGTAGTATTTAACCCTTTCCATGCATGAGATTCTACCACCAGCCTTTGCCACAGTTTGTGGCATTTTTTTTCCCACTCAAATTGTATTTTGGGTATAAATTTACAGCTCCTGGTATCCGTCACTATCAAACAAGACCCCAATGTGTGTTCAGTAACATCTCCTGAGTACACTGATACCCCCATTGCCTGGGTTTGTTGGGTTGTTTGGGAAGGAAAACCCCACATTTAGGAAGTGCGCATTTTTTGACTTGGAACTTTTACATCTGGTCCTACTGCCCCCATGTGCATGATACCCCACATGCGGGGGTTTGTCTGGTGTTTGGGGTTAAAAGGCCACATTTGGGAAGGGCGCTCCCCCCCATTTTGGTCAGTCTGGGCCTATGCCCTATCTTTGAGCCCGGCCGCTCCAATTTACCCCATCAAACCATTCATTTTTTCGGTATTTGAAATGCTTTTACTTTAACTCTTTCCATGTCAAGATTTTTGGGAAGATACAGCGCAAATTTTATCACTTGCTCAGAATAATAAACTTTATTTACCGTATTTGCTCGATTATAAAACAAGGTTTTTTTCAGAGAAAATGCGCTGATAAATACCCCTCGTCTTATAATCGGGGTCGTCTTCTAATCAGACCTCAAATAGGTCTGACTATGAGACTAAGATCCAGATCCCCCGCAGCGCTGCAGGGGACCTGGATCCTCCTGTCTGGTAACCTCAGCTGCTGCCGGGACTTACACCGGGCGTCTATCACCGAGTGCCGGCGAAAGTGCCAGCAGCATCGGGGGTTGTCTTCGCGCATCGCACAGACCTTCCCCAGCTGCCAGAGAGGCGAATTCCCTGCAGCGCATTCTTTTCTCTGCCATCCAGCGAACGTCCGCTCGATGAACGCAGACAACCCCCGCTGCTGCTTGTACTTGCGCCGTTGCTTTGATGATGAAGCACCGGTGCCACATGACCTTCCGGTGCTCATAGAAGTTCCGGTGGAACACCCGCTGCCCCACCAGACACCAGGGAGTCAAAAACACTGGCAAGTTGGGGGGGGGTTTGTATGGGTGGCATAAGCCTTTTCTGGAGGCAGAGTGCCCCATGATATGGTTAAAGGCATATAGTAGGGTATAAGGCATATCAGGGAGGTAGAGTGGCATATAATATCAGGGAGGCAGAGGGGCAAGCTTGGGGGCAGATGTGCACAACTGGGGGGAGGCAGGTTGGCCAATAAAAGGAAATAAAAACAAAAAATATATATTTCATATTTTATTAGCTAATCATAGCTTTTATTAAATATGAAAAAATACTTTACATGAATAAATATTTACTGGTAAAACTTTTTTCCTATAGGGTCATTTTATATTCAGGCGCCCCTCACCCCAAAAGCTAAAGTGCCCCCACCAAGCCCATCACTTCACCCAAAAAGCTAAAGCACCCCTGCCACGCCCCTCACCCCAAAAGTGAAAGTGCTCCCGTCACACCCCTCACCCCAAACGTGAAAGCGCTCCCGTCACGCCCCTCACCCCAAAAGCGAATGCACCCCGGCCACGCCCCTCACTTCATCCCAAACGCTAAATTGCCCCCTGCACTAATACTGCTAAAATTACTTTTAACCCCAACGGATCCCCATTGGTGTGAGTTCACAAATACGTCCGCCAGGAGCATGCGCCCCCATGTCCTGCAACCATGCCCTGCATCCCGCGAGCATGCGCCGTCCCCTGCAACCCCCTGCATCCTGCGAGCATGCGCCCTCCCCTGCAAGCCGCCCGCATCCTGCGAGCATGCTCCCTCCCCTGCAACCCCCTCCCTTCAGTATAACTCTGTCCATACACACTGGCGGGTGACACCGCGGAGACGGCCCCAGATCATGAATCAAATATAAAATGCTTTATTTATACCAGCCTTGTGTGCGTCAGTTATGTGTCCCCCCTCAACCATGTGTGTGTCAATTATTACTATCCCCCACCCTGTGTGTCAGTTATTACTATCCCCCACCCTGTGTGTCAGTTATTACTACCCCCGACCCCGTGTGTATCAGTTATTACTATCCCCCACCCTGTATTTCAGTTATTACTACCCCCGACCCAGTGTGTATCAGTTATTACTACCCCCGACCCTGAGTGTGTATCAGTTATTACTACCCCCGACCCAGTGTGTGTATCAGTTATTTCTACCCCCAACCCTGTGTGTGTTTCAGTTATTACTACCCCCGACCCAGTGTGTATCAGTTATTAGTACCCCCGGCCCTTTGTGTATCAGTTATTACTACCCCCGACCCAGTGCGTGTGTCAGTTATTACTATCCCCGGCCCTGTGTGTATCAGTTATAAGTACCCCCGGCCCTTTGTGTATCAGTTATTACTACCCCCGACCCAGTGTGTATCAGTTATTACTACCCCCGACCCCGTGTGTATCAGTTATTACTATCCCCCACCCTGTGTGTCAGTTATTACTACCCCCGACCCAGTGTGTATCAGTTATTACTACCCCCGGCCCAGTGTGTATCAGTTATTACTACCCCCGACCCAGTGTGTGTGTGTCAGTTATTACTACCCCCAGCCCTGTGTGTGTATCAGTTATTATTACCCCAACCCAGTGTGTGTATCAGTTATTACTACCCCCATCCCTGTGTGTATCAGTTATTACTACCCCCAGCCCTGTGTGTGTCAGTTATTACTACCCCCAGCCCTGTGTGTGTCAGTTATTACTACCCCCAGCCTTGTGTGTATCAGTTATTTCTACCCCCGACCCTGTGTGTGTGTGTCAGTTACTACTACCCCCAGCCCTGTGTGTTTCCGTTATTTCTACCCCCGACCCTGTGTGTGTTTCCGTTATTACTACCCCGGCCCTGTGTGTATCAGTTATTACTACCCCCGGCCCTGTGTGTATCAGTTATTACTACCTCCCAACCCCGTGTCTGTGTCAGATTTTAATACCTCCCAACCCCGTGTGCGTATAATGTATAAGCATCTCCTCAGCCCTGTTTGTGTCAGTTATTAGTACCCCCAAGTTGCCCCAACCCTGTGTATCAGATATAAGCGTCCCCTCAGCCTTGTTTGTTTCACTTATTACTATCCCCGACCCCGCGTGTGTGTATCAGTTATTACTACCCCCGACCCCGCGTGTGTGTCAGTTATTACTACCCCCCGACGCCGTGTGTGTGAGATATAAGCGTCCCCTCAGCCGTATGTGTGACAGTTATTAGTGCCCGGGTATTAGTGTCCCCGGCACCAATATGTAGCTTACGTGGTGCAGGTCGGTCAGTATTGTCGGATGCACTGTTCTCCGCGGCCTCGGGCTGGATGTTGTTTCCGGAGGGAGAATTTGCTGGCAGCTGGTACTGGAGGATGTCGGAGTGACACCTGCCTGGGGTATCTCTGTGAGCTCTGTTCTCTGAGTTTGGTTAATACCCCAGAGGTTAGATGCTGGACCCCCCCCCGATCTCTGAGTTTGGTTAATACCCCAGGGGTTAGATGCTGGTTTTGCCCCCCTGATCTCTGAATTTGGTTAATACCCCAGGGGTTAGATGCTGGTTTTGCCCCCTGATCTCTGAGTTTGGTTAATACCCCAGGGGTTAGATGCTGGTTTTGCCCCCTGATCTCTGAGTTTGGTTAGTAGCCCTTTTGAGGTAGCACCCGGGCACTTTCTGCCTCTGTGTTTGGCTAGTTGCCCCAGACCATGCATTTCTCCATTCCTGAGACAGAGTCGTGCAGCGCGGAGAACGGAGCCCCCTATGTGGTGAGTAACGTCTTCCTGTTTGTTTTGGGCCCCCTGCCCCCCATTACCCCTGCCCCCCATTACCCCATTTCTGTTTCTTTGTGGAGAGAAGAGAGAGCGACGAATCCCACTGCTGACACCAGCGCCTCGGGGGGGTCCGTCCCGGCGTGTGGCTATGGGCCCCTCTGCTCCAGCCGCTGTACCGGTTAGTGAGCTATAGGGTTTTTCCTTCAGCGTGGGGTAAAAAGGTTTGGGCACTGGCCTTCTCGTCATGGCGACTAATGTATTTAACCCGCTGATTGGACCATTCCATTGGTTGCTATGGTGATACTACCCCTTTTTAAGATTTGCGCCAGAATCAGTTTTTCTACACAACCCCCCCCCCCCCGCTAAGCTGCAGGGCACTTCCTGTCCCCCCCCCCCGAGTTTACTGCGTGGATCGGACATTGACTTCCTGTGTGAGGAAGGAAGCGATTTAATGCTGCGTGCGCTGAACTGCCGGTGCCGCCGACTATAGCTGTATAACGGTGCCGAGTATCTATACTCACCCCGTTCCCTCAAGATTGTAAGCCTGCGGGCCGAGTCTCTCCACCTAATGTATCGGTTTCTCTTCTCGTCTTGTCAGACCCCTTGAATATATGGATTGTATTAAGCGCTATATAAATAAAAGATAATAATTATATACGGTGCGGCTGGCAGTAATGTGACGAGTATCATCTGTACGTTACTCTGCGGCTGGCAGTAATGTGACGAGTATCATCTGTACGTTACTCCGCGGCTGGCAGTAACGTGACGAGTATCATCTGTACGTTACTCCGCGGCTGTAATGTGACGAGTATCATCTGTACGTTACTCCGCGCCTGTAATGTGCCGAGTATCATCTGTACGTTACTCCGCGGCTGGCTGTAATGTGACGAGTATCATCTGTACGTTACTCCGCGGCTGGCTGTAATGTGACGAGTATCATCTGTACTTTACTCCGCGGCTGTAATGTGACGAGTATCATCTGTACGTTACTCTGCGGCTGGCTGTAATGTGACGAGTATCATCTGTACGTTACTCCGCGGCTGGCAGTAACGTGACGAGTATCATCTGTACGTTACTCCGCGGCTGTAATGTGACGAGTATCATCTGTACGTTATTCCGCGCCTGTAATGTGCCGAGTATCATCTGTACGTTACTCCGCGGCTGTAATGTGACGAGTATCATCTGTACGTTACTCCGCGGCTGGCTGTAATGTGACGAGTATCATCTGTACGTTATTCCGCGGCTGTAATGTGACGAGTATCATCTGTATGTTACTCCGCGGCTGGCTGTAATGTGACGAGTATCATCTGTACGTTACTCCGCGGCTGGCAGTAATGTGACGAGTATCATCTGTACGTTACTCCGCGGCTGTAATGTGCCGAGTATCATCTGTACGTTACTCCGCGGCTGGCTGTAATGTGACGAGTATCATCTGTACGTTACTCCGCGGCTGTAATGTGACGAGCATCATCTGTACGTTACTCCGCGCCTGTAATGTGCCGAGTATCATCTGTAGGTTACTCTGCGGCTGGCTGTAATGTGACGAGTATCATCTGTACGTTACTCCGCGGCTGTAATGTGACGAGTATCATCTGTACGTTACTCCGCGGCTGGCTGTAATGTGACGAGTATCATCTGTACGTTATTCCGCGCCTGTAACGTGCCGAGTATCATCTGTACGTTACTCCGCGGCTGTAATGTGACGAGTATCATCTGTACGTTACTCCGCGGCTGGCTGTAATGTGACGAGTATCATCTGTACGTTATTCCGCGGCTGTAATGTGACGAGTATCATCTGTATGTTACTCCGCGGCTGGCTGTAATGTGACGAGTATCATCTGTACGTTACTCCGCGGCTGGCAGTAATGTGACGAGTATCATCTGTACGTTACTCGGCGGCTGGCAGTAACGTGATGAGTATCATCTGTACGTTACTCCGCGGCTGTAATGTGACGAGTATCATCTGTACGTTACTCCGCGCCTGTAATGTGCCGAGTATCATCTGTAGGTTACTCTGCGGCTGGCTGTAATGTGACGAGTATCATCTGTACGTTACTCCGCGGCTGTAATGTGACGAGTATCATCTGTACGTTACTCCGCGGCTGGCTGTAATGTGACGAGTATCATCTGTACGTTATTCCGCGGCTGTAATGTGACGAGTATCATCTGTAAGTTACTCCGCGGCTGTAATGTGACGAGTATCATCTGTACGTTACTCCGCGGCTGGCTGTAATGTAACGAGTCTCATCTGTAGGTTATTCCGCAGCTGTAATGTGACGAGTATCATCTGTACGTTACTCCGCGGCTGGCTGTAACGTGACGAGTATCATCTGTAGGTTATTCCGTGGCTGTAATGTGACGAGTATCATCTGTACGTTACTCCGCGGCTGGCTGTAATGTGACGAGTATCATCTGTACGTTAATCCGCGGCTGGCTGTAATGTGACGAGTATCGTCTGTACGTTACTCCGCGGCTGTAATGTGACGAGTATCATCTGTACGTTACTCAGCGGCTGTAATGTGACGAGTATCATCTGTACGTTACTCCGCGGCTGTAATGTGACGAGTATCATCTGTACTTTACTCCGCGGCTGGCTGTAATGTGACGAGTATCATCTGTACGTTACTCCGCGGCTGGCTGTAATGTGACGAGTATCATCTGTACTTTACTCCGCGGCTGGCTGTAATGTGACGAGTATCATCTGTAGGTTATTCCGCAGCTGTAATGTGACGAGTATCATCTGTACGTTACTCTGCGGCTGGCTGTAACGTGACGAGTATCATCTGTACGTTACTCCGCGGCTGGCTGTAATGTGACGAGTATCATTTGTAGGTTACTCCGCGGCTGTAATGTGACGAGTATCATCTGTACGTTATTCCACGGCTGTAATGTGACGAGTATCATCTGTACGTTACTCTGCGGCTGGCTGTAATGTGACGAGTATCATCTGTACGTTACTCCGCGGCTGGCTGTAATGTGACGAGTATCATCTGTACGTTACTCCGCGGCTGTAATGTGACGAGTATCGTCTGTACGTTACTCCGCGGCTGGCTGTAATGTGACGAGTATCATCTGTACGTTACTCCGCGGCTGTAATGTGACGAGTATCGTCTGTACGTTACTCCGCGGCTGGCTGTAATGTGACGAGTATCATCTGTACGTTACTCCGCGGCTGTAATGTGACGAGTATCATCTGTACGTTACTCCGCGGCTGGCTGTAATGTGACGAGTATCATCTGTACGTTACTCCGCGGCTGTAATGTGACGAGTATCGTCTGTACGTTACTCCGCGTCTGGCTGTAATGTGACGAGTATCATCTGTACGTTACTCCACGGCTGTAATGTGACGAGTATCGTCTGTACGTTACTCCGCGGCTGGCTGTAATGTGACGAGTATCATCTGTACGTTACTCCGCGGCTGTAATGTGACGAGTATCATCTGTACGTTACTCCGCGGCTGGCTGTAATGTGCCGAGTATCGTCTGTACGTTACTCCGCGGCTGTAATGTGACGAGTATCGTCTGTACGTTACTCCGCGGCTGGCTGTAATGTGACGAGTATCATCTGTACGTTACTCCGCGGCTGTAATGTGACGAGTATCATCTGTACGTTACTCCGCGGCTGTAATGTGACGAGTATCATCTGTACGTTACTCTGCGGCTGGCTGTAATGTGCCGAGTATCATCTGTACGTTACTTCGCGGCTGTAATGTGACGAGTAGGGCTGCAACTAACGATTATTTTAATAATCGATTAGTTGGCCGATTATTTTTTCGATTAATCGGATAAAAAAATGAATGTAAATTTTTCATTTATTTAAAATAATTTACTAAACAAATGATGTTAAATACAAACAGCAGAATAAAAAAACTTTGATAATACATTTCTTGTCTTTATTTCCCAACCAGCCCCCCAATATATGCACATTTGAGCCCAGGCTTGCTACGCTGCCTCCCAGACATGCCATGCTGCCCCCCCACATATGCCACGCTGCCTACCACAGCACTCCACGCTGCCTCCCACATATACCACACCACCTCCTACATCTGCCACTCCACGCTGCCTCCCACATATGCCACTCCACGCTGCCTCCCACATATGCCACTCCACGCTGCCTCCCACATATGCCACTCCACGCTGCCTCCCACATCTGCCACCCCACGCTGCCTCCCACATCTGCCACTCCACTCTACCCCCCACATGCCACTGTGCCTGATACGCCTTATACCCCCTGAAACACCACTCCATCCTCCCCAGACATGCCACCCTGCCCTCCCCACATATGCCACGCCATGCTGCCTCCCGAATCTGCCACTCCACAATGCCTCCCACATATGCCACGCTGCCTCCCACATCTGCCACTCCACGCTGCCTCCCACATCTGCCACTGTGCCTGATACGCCTTATATCCCCTGATACCCCACTCCATCCTCCCCAGACATGCCACCCTGCCTCCCAGACATGCCACTTCCCTACCCCCAGATAAGCCACTCTACCCCCAGATATGCCTTATACACCCTGATACACCACTCCGTCCTCCCCAGACATGCCACACTGCCCTCCCCACATATGCCTTATATACTGTATATGCCTTATACCCCCAGATATGTCACTTCACTGCCCCCAGGATTTAGATTCCCCTAAATTAACCCTAAACTCCCCATTAACCATAACTGCCCCTAAATTAACCCTTAACACCCCCTTAACCACAGCATCCCCTAAATTAACCCTAAAGACCCCATCAACCACAGCATCCCCTAAATTAACCCTAAACACACCATTAACCACAACTGCCTCAAATTAACCCCAAACACCCCATTAACCATAGCTGCTCCTAAATTAACCCTAAACACCCTATTAACATAACTGCCCCTAAATTAACCCTAAACACCCAATTAACCATAACTGCCCCTAAATTAACCCTAAACACCCCACTAACCATAACTGCCCCTAAATTAACCCCCACCTCCCCTAACTTTCAGTAGCCCAAATATATATATATATAGATATATACATATATATATATATATATATACACACATATATACATATACTTACAGTTAGATGAGTGTCACAGCCATGTTGTTCTGGCCTGGAGAAGGAAGGGACGGGGCCAGTTGTCACAGTGATTACAGGGAGGGGGAGTAAGTAGGAGCTGCTGCTGTGAGACGGTGAGTCAGACTAAACGGATTATATAATGAGGGGGATTTTTCAGAGCGTTTGCTCTGAAAAAACCCTCATTTTATAATCGATAATAATCGATTCAACTAATCGATAATGAAATTCGTTGCCAACGAATTTCATTATCGATTATTATCGATTTTATCGATTAGTTGTTGCAGCCCTAGTGACGAGTATCATCTGTACGTTACTCCGCGGCTGTAATGTGACGAGTATCATCTGTACGTTACTCCGCGGCTGGCTGTAATGTGACGAGTATCATCTGTAGGTTACTCCGCGGCTGTAATGTGACGAGTATCATCTGTACGTTACTCCGCGGCTGGCTGTAATGTGACGAGTATCATCTGTACGTTACTCCGCGGCTGGCTGTAATGTGACGAGTATCATCTGTACGTTACTCCGCGGCTGGATGTAATGTGACGAGTCTCATCTGTAGGTTATTCCGTGGCTGTAATGTGACGAGTATCATCTGTACGTTACTCTGCGGCTGGCTGTAATGTGACGAGTATCATCTGTATGTTACTCCGCGGCTGGCTGTAATGTGACGAGTATCATCTGTACGTTACTCCGCGGCTGTAATGTGACGAGTATCATCTGTACGTTATTCCGCGGCTGTAATGTGCCGAGTATCATCTGTATGTTACTCCGCGGCTGGCTGTAATGTGACGAGTATCATCTGTACGTTACTCCGCGGCTGGCTGTAATGTGACGAGTATCATCTGTACGTTATTCCGCGGCTGTAATGTGACGAGTATCATCTGTAAGTTACTCCGCGGCTGTAATGTGACGAGTATCATCTGTACGTTACTCCGCGGCTGGCTGTAACGTGACGAGTATCATCTGTACGTTACTCCGCGGCTGGCTGTAATGTGACGAGTATCGTCTGTACGTTACTCCGCGGCTGTAATGTGACGAGTATCATCTGTACGTTACTCCGCGGCTGTAATGTGACGAGTATCATCTGTACTTTATTCCGGGGCTGGCTGTAATGTGACGAGTATCATCTGTACGTTACTCTGCGGCTGGCTGTAATGTGACAAGTATCATCTGTACTTTACTCCGCGGCTGGCTGTAATGTGACGAGTATCATCTGTAGGTTATTCCGCAGCTGTAATGTGACGAGTATCATCTGTACGTTACTCCGCGGCTGTAATGTGACGAGTATCATCTGTACGTTACTCCGCGGCCGTAATGTGACGAGTATCATCTGTACGTTACTCCGTGGCTGTAATGTGACGAGTATCATCTGTACGTTACTCCGCGGCTGGCTGTAACGTGACGAGTATCATCTGTAGGTTATTCAGCGGCTGTAATGTGACGAGTATCATCTGTACGTTACTCCGCGGCTGGCTGTAATGTGACGAGTATCATCTGTACGTTACTCCGCGGCTGTAATGTGACGAGTATCATCTGTACGTTATTCTGCGGCTGGCTGTAATGTGACGAGTATCATCTGTATGTTACTCCGCGGCTGGCTGTAACGTGACGAGTATCATCTGTACGTTACTCCGCGGCTGTAATGTGACGAGTATCATCTGTACTTTACTCCGCGTCTGGCTGTAATGTGACTAGTATCGTCTGTACGTTACTCCGCGGCTGTAATGTGACGAGTATCGTCTGTACGTTACTCCGTGGCTGTAATGTGACGAGTATCATCTGTACGTTACTCCGCGGCTGTAATGTGACGAGTATCATCTGTACGTTACTCCGCGGCTGGCTGTAATGTGACGAGTATCATCTGTACGTTACTCCGCGGCTGTAATGTGACGAGTATCATCTGTACGTTACTCCGCGGCTGTAATGTGACGAGTATCATCTGTACGTTACTCCGCGGCTGTAATGTGACGAGTATCATCTGTAGGTTACTCCGCGGCTGTAATGTGACGACTATTGTCTGTACGTTACTCGTCACATTACAGCCACGGAGTAACGTACAGATGATACTCGTCACATTACAGCCGCGGAGTATCATCTGTACGTTACTCTGCGGCTGTAATGTGACGAGTATCATCTGTACTTTACTCCGCGGCTGTAATGTGACGATTATCATCTGTACGTTACTCCGCGGCTGTAATGTGACGAGTATCGTCTGTACGTTACTTCGCGGCTGTAATGTGACGAGTATCATCTGTACGTTACTCCGCGGCTGGCTGTAATGTGACGAGTATCATCTGTACGTTACTCCGCGGCTGGCTGTAATGTGACGAGTATCATCTGTACGTTACTCCGCGGCTGGCTGTAATGTGCCGAGTATCGTCTGTAGGGCTGCAACTAACTATTATTTTCATAATCGATTAGTTTGCCGATTATTTTTTCGATTAATCGATGAATCGGATAAAAAATTTTCACATTTTCATTTATTTAAAATAATTTAATAAAGTAACGTAGGATGTAAGAAACAAACGGCAGAATAAAAAAAACTGATAACAATGCATTTCTTGTTTTTATTTCCCAACCTGACCCCCCCGCAGTTATGCACATTTGAGCCCAGACATACCACACTGCCCTCCCCACATATGTCTTATATAGCCTATATGCCTTATACCCCCAGATATGTCACTCCGTCCTCCCAAGGTATGCCGTATACCCCCCCTATGCCATAGTGCACTCATAGATTTGCAGACTCGTTCACAGACAATACTTTTATAAATAAATACAGGGTTCACTGCCCCCAGGATTTAGATTCCCCTCAGTTTTCCCCCCTTTAGCTCTAACTGCACCTTAAGTTAACTTTATTTAATAACAACTGCCCCTAAATTAACCCTAAACACCCCATCAACCACAACTGCCCCTAAATTAACCCTAAACACCCCATTAACTATAACAGCCCTTAAATTAACCCTAAACACCCCACTAACTATAACTGCCCCTAAATTAACCCTAAACACCCCACTAACTATAACAGCCCTTAAATTAACCCTAAACACCCCACTAACTATAACTGCCCCTAAATTAACCCTAAACACCCCATTAACTATAACTGCCCCTAACTTTCAGCAGCCCCCTTTCTTTCTCCCTGTCCCTCCCTGCAGTCACTGCCGATTGGCCCCGCCCCCTTCTCCCTGTCCTTCCTTGCAGCCAATCGGCAGTGACTGCAGGGAGGGACTGGAAAAAGGAAGTGGGCGGGCCAATCGGCAGTGACTGCAGGGAGGGACTGTAAGTAGGAGCTGCTGCTGTGAGTCAGACACTAAACGGATTATAAAACGAGGGATATTTTTCAGAGCATTTGCTCTGAAAAAACCCTCATTTTATAATCGATAAAAATCGATTCAACTAATCGATAATGAAATTCGTTGGCATTATCGATTATTATCGATTTTATCGATTAGTTGTTGCAGCCTTAATCGTCTGTACGTTATTCCGCGGCTGGCTGTAATGGTGCAGACTGCAGAGTATCGCCTGTACGTTGCTCCCCGGCTGGCTGTGATGGCGCCGGTCTCCCATTGGTTGTATAAAATGTGGGCGGATCATACGGGCCCAGCACCGCGGGATGTTCGCATTTAAACTCTTTTCTGGTCTTCTGTTCCAGGCCTACAACATCCACGTGAACGGCGTCCTGCACTGCCGCGTGCGCTACAGCCAGCTGCTGGGACTCCACGAACAGGTGCGGGGAACGGGTGCGGCCCAGCATCCCGCCAAAACGGGTATCCCCCTCCTCACCGCGCGCGAGAGACCCCAGAAAGGGGCATCCCCCTCTCCACCGAGAGAGAGACCAGAGAAAGGGGGATCCCCCTACGAGAGACCCCAGGTAGTGGGGCGATCCCGTCCCCACCTAGAAAGAGACCCCAGAAAGTGGGACCCCCCCCAAGAGGAATTCTAGAAAGTGTGAATCCTGTCCCCAGAGACCACAGGCAGGTAGATCTCCCCGCATGGCTGGGAAAATAAATGCTAATTCCTCCTTTTCCAGCTTCGCAAAGAGTATGGGAGCAGCGTGGTCCCAGCCTTCCCTCCCAAGAAACTCTTCACCCTCACCCCAGCAGAGGTGGAGCTGAGGAGAGAGCAGCTGGAGAAATACATGCAAGCAGGTGTGCCACCAGAGCTGCACAACACAGAGCCGGCCACTCCCACTGCAGGGTGACACGGACTGGAGGGAGATATGGGACACGGACTGGAGGGAGATATGGGACACGGAGCCGGCCACTCCCACTGCAGGGTGACACTGACTGGACGGAGATAAGGGACACGGAGCCGGCCACTCCCACTGCAGGGTGACACTGACTGGACGGAGATAAGGGACACGGAGCCGGCCACTCCCACTGCAGGGTGACAGACAGGAGGGAGCTGTTTTAGCTACAGACCATCCCCGTGGCCCCTGCCTCGTTCTCCTGACTGTCTCTTCTTATCTCCTCGCAGTGCGTCAGGACCCGGCCCTGGGATCCAGCGAAACGTTCAACAGCTTCCTGCGTCACGCGCAGCAGGTCAGAGACGCTTCCGTGACATAATCTGTGTGCCCTGCGCGCTTGTATAGGGGTGCGTGTGTTGGGTTAAGCCCGTGTGCGGTGCGCGTGTGTTGGGTTAAGCCCGTGTGCGGTGCGCGTGTGTTGGGTTAAGCCCGTGTGCGGTGCGCGTGTGTTGGGTTAAGCCCGTGTGCGGTGCGCGTGTGTTGGATTAAGCCCGTGTGCGGTGCGCGTGTGTTGGATTAAGCCCGTGTGCGGTGCGCGTGTGTTGGGTTAAGCCCGTGTGCGGTGCGCGTGTGTTGGGTTACGGCCGTGTGCGGTGCACGTGTGTTGGGTTACGCCCGTGTGCGGTGCGCGTGTGTTGGGTTACGCCCGTGTGCGGTGCGGTGCGCTTGTGTTATGTTACCCCTTGGCTGCGTGTGTGGGGTGTTACGCCCGTGTGTGGGGTGTTACGCCCGTGTGTGGGGTGTTACGCCCGGCAGCGCGTAGCCTTTCTAATACTGTTACTTTGGGGCCACTGGACTTTGTAAAATGTATTTCTGCCCCCAGGAGACCCAGCAGATCCCTACCGAGGAGGTCCAGCTGGAGGTCTTCCTTTCCAACGGGCAGAAGGTTAAAGTGAATATCCTGACCTCCGATCAGACAGAGGATGTGCTGGAGGTAAGAGGGGGCCCCGGGCCCCAGCGCTACATACTGGGCACCCTATTAGGAGTTTGAGAGTGGCACTAAGTGGTCAGTGCCACGTTCCCTGCACAGCGGGCGGGCTCAGGGTGGCATGCTGGTGGCGCAGACAGGCTCGGGGTTGCGTGCCACAGACTGGCACTATGAGTCGGATCCTTTGGTCTCTTATGGTTTATTGCGGATATAGAGGCCCTTCCCAGGGCCGGCCCAAGACATTGTGCTGCCTGGGGCGAAGTGTGAAATGCTGCCCCCCATATGTGTGGTGTATAGTCCCCTCTATAGTGCCCCCCCCGTATGTGTGGTGTACAGCCCCCTCTATAATGAAATCAGCAAATGTGTTTCACAAACACCGAAGAACCAATTTAAGTTTCCTTTTTCTTAATATATTCAGATTGAAATAGTAAATAACACAATACCTTCGCTTTTCCTCACACTGATTTCTGGAGTTTTGTCCTTTGAAGTGACTAGAAATTCAGGAAGGCGTTTTATCTCTGGAAAAATAAAAATTACAAAGTTCTATTTATCCCTACAGTAAGTAAAGTGCCAGGAAACAGATAACGAAACACACAAACCAGGACATGCTCTGCCACATCGACACCCAGACACACACACCAGGACAGGCTCTGCCACACTGACACCCAGACAAACACACACCAGGACAGGCTCTGCCACATCGACACCCAAACACACACACCAGGACATGCTCTGCCACATCAACACCCAAACACACACACCAGGACAGGCTCTGCCACATCGACACCCAAACACACACACACCAGGACAGGCTCTGCCACATCGACACCCAAACACACACACCAGGACAGGCTCTGCCACATCGACACCCAAACACACACACACCAGGACAGGCTCTGCCACATCGACACCCAAACACACACCAGGACATGCTCTGCCACATCGACACCCAGACACACACACACACACCAGGACAGGCTCTGCCACATCGACACCCAAACACACACACACCAGGACAGGCTCTGCCACATCGACACCCAAACACACACACCAGGACAGGCTCTGCCACACTGACACCCAGACAAACACACACACACCAGGACAGGCTCTGCCACATCGACACCCAAACACACAAACCAGGACATGCTCTGCCACATCGACACCCAAACACACACACCAGGACAGGCTCTGCCACATCGACACCCAGACAAACACACACACCAGGACAGGCTCTGCCACATCGACACCCAAACACACACACCAGGACAGGCTCTGCCACACTGACACCCAGACAAACACACACACACACCAGGACAGGCTCTGCCACATCGACACCCAAACACACAAACCAGGACATGCTCTGCCACATCGACACCCAAACACACACACCAGGACAGGCTCTGCCACATCGACACCCAGACAAACACACACACCAGGACAGGCTCTGCCACATCGACACCCAGACAAACACACACACCAGGACAGGCTCTGCCACATCGACACCCAAACACACACACCAGGACAGGCTCTGCCACATCGACACCCAGACAAACACACACACCAGGACAGGCTCTGCCACATCGACACCCAAACACACACCAGGACAGGGATAAGCTACTAAGAGCATAAAAAATGCTTTCCACATTGCTGCTTGTTGTGTGTTTGCCACCTTTGTGTATCTGTGCCCCCAGCCAGGCCCCTTGGTGCATTTTGCCCCAACACACCCCTGTCTATTGATTTATTTGATACCCCATACCCATGTGTATTACCCCCCCTCCCCTTTGTGTATAGATTGTCCTAATCACCCTGTTGTGTACTTATGTCCCCAGCCACCCTCTAGGGGCATGAATATGTCTCTCCATGACTCCGTCCGTCCGTCTATCACCTCAATTATTTATTTTTTTTTTAAATACTTTTTCTGCTGGCTTTCTTACACTGACGTGCTCTTCTCCCTCGAGATCTTCTCCTTGTCACACGGTGACGAGCAACTGTTCTGCGTGAGCCCGCCCCCTTGAGCGTCACGGCGCATATTCGAGGGGGCGGGGCGAAGAGCCGAACTGATCAGCATGCAGGCAAGCCGACCGCTTTCAAAGAAATTAAACGGAGGCGCTTGTACAGTAGTTTTAAAACTGGTAGCAGCTTCGGATGCGGAAAAAAAAAACGGCGCTTGGGGCAGCAATTGCCCCAGTCTGCTCCATGGTAGGGCCGGCCCTGGCCCTTCCTGATCACTGGGTCACCTTTTCGGTTTCCCGCAGGCCGTCGCGAGCAAGCTGGACCTTCCGGAGGATCTGGTGGGATATTTCAGCCTCTATCTCGTGAAGGACAGAAGTGACGGCTCCTTTTCCTGTGAGTAATGGGCTCATTAAAACTACACGTGGCTCTCCCTCACCCACTCCTTCCGCCCTCGGTGTTGCCACACCCCTTCCTTTCTCCCCCCTCGGTGTCGCCGCTCCCCTTCCTTTCTCCCCCTCGGTGTCTCCGCACCCCTTCCTCCCCCCCCCCTCGGTGTCTCTGCACCCCTTTCTTTCTCCCCCCCTCGGTGTCGCCGCACCCCTTCCTTTCTCCCCCCCCCTCGGTGTCTCCGCACCCCTTCCTCACCCCCCTCGGTGTCTCTGCACCCCTTTCTTTCTCCCCCCCTCGGTGTCGCCGCACCCCTTCCTTTCTCCCCCCCCCCTCGGTGTCTCCGCACCCCTTCCTTTTTCCCCCCCCCTCGCTGTCTCCGCACCCCTTCCCCCCCCTCGGTGTCTCTGCACCCCTTTCTCCCCCCCCTCGGTGTCTCCGCACCCCTCCCCCCCCCCTCGGTGTCTACGCACCACTTTCTTTCTCCCCCCCTCGGTGTCGCCGCACCCCTTCCCCCCCCCCCCTCGGTGTCGCCGCACCCTTCCTTTCTCCCCCACCCCTCGGTGTCGCCGCACCCTTCCTACCCCCCCTCGGTGTCGCCGCACCCCTTCCTTTCTCCCCCCCCCTCGGTGTCGCCGCACCCTTCCTTTCTCCCCCACCCCTCGGTGTCGCCGCACCCGTCCTTCCCCCCCCCCTCTCGGTGTCGCCGCACCCCTTCCTTTCTCCCCCATTGTCTGTTGTGATCCCACTTCCCGGTGGAACCTTCCTTGTCTGTTTCGTGGTAGTTGTGAGAAAGCTGCAGGAGTTTGAGTTGCCCTACGTGTCGGTTACCAGCCTGCGGAATCGCGATTACAAGATCATCCTTCGCAAGAGGTGAGAGCCGTGAATGCGCTGGGGGGGCTGGCGCGGTGTAATTAATAATTACTGTAATAACACGTAGAACTCACACGCGTGGATCTGTTTGCAGTTACTGGGACTCTTCGTATGATGACGATGTGATGGAGAGTAGAGTCGGCCTGAACCTGTTGTACGCGCAGGTGGGTCCCTGGGATTGGCGCTGCCTATGGCCGGAAACAAACCCCCCCCCCACGCTGGCTCTGCGTGTATAACCTCAGTGTGCTGGCTCTGCGCATGTATAATCCCCCCCCCCCCCGCTGACTCTGCGCGTGTATATTCCCCACCCCCCGCTGGCTCTGCGCGTGTATATTCCCCCCCCCCCGCTGGCTCTGCGCGTGTATACCCCCCCTTGCTGGCTCTGCGCGTGTATAACACAACACCCCACCCACACCCCCGCTGGCTGTGCGGGTGTATAAGTATCCCCCGCTGACTTTGCGTGTGTCTGGATTATTTATGGCTAGGTTCTCTCCGGGGGGTCTCCGCGATGTTAATATGGGCTTCCTTTGTCCTTCAGACCGTCTGTGACATAGATCGTGGGTGGGTGCAGGTCACCAAGGACCAGCTCCGGCAGCTGAAGTCCCTGCAGGAGAAGGTGTCCAAGAAGGAGGTATCGTTTCCTTGACAACACGCTGATTTTATTTAATATTGTTCCAATAAACCACAAAACTGGGGGGCCCATTGCTATCAGTCATGTGACATTTTGGGTGACTTTCCCGGCTCAAACCCCACACTGAGCTGATGCTTTATGGCAATGCTAATGAAGTCCCTTCCTCCATAGACTTTCAGGTACTTTATGTTTGTTTTTTAGCCGGACTTTCATCAGAATGGAATTCCGCCGCAATGTTTTTAAAGACCTTTACTAACAGGAAATGGCGGGAGTTCTGTTCCCACCAGGGTTGGCCCCTCTAGCAGCGGATGTGTGGATTCCATGCTGAATAACAGACCTCTTCGGTCTCTCTCTCCAAGTTCATTCAGCTGGCGCAGACCCTGAAGTATTACGGTTACCTGAAGTTTGAGGCGTGCGTCACAGACTTCCCCGAGAAAGGCTGCCACGTGATCGTCAGCGCCGGAAACAACGAGCTCAACTTCCAGGTCAAGCTGCCCAACGATCAAATGAAAGAGGGCAGCTTTAAGGTGACGCGCATGAGATGCTGGCGCGTTACCTCATCGGTGAGTGGCGGGGCCTGGCACCCCCTGACTCGTGGTGGGTGTCGGCAGGGGCAGGTAGAGGGAACAATCTTCAGCGTGTCGTTTGGTTGTAAGCAGGTCCCGTTCGCTAACGGCACGGGGAGCCCCAACAAGAACGAAGCGAGGCTGGAACTGGCCTTCGAGTATTTGATGAGTAAGGACCGTCTGCAGTGGATAACCATCTCCAGCCCGCAGGTGAGACGTCTTCAGATCGCGTCCCGTCAACTCCGAGGTCGCACCACCTTCTAGGTTTTGGCTGGTTTTCTTTTATTGTTATTATTAGATTAGATTTAAAGAAGTTTAACTTTATTGGGTTGGTGATAGATAAGTAGAACAGCCTCCCAGCAGAAGTGGTAGAGGGTAATACAGTGAGGGTATTAAACATGCATGGGATAGGCATATGGCTCCTGGATCTGAGACGAGACTGACGACTGATTAAGGTTTGAGTCTTTACAGACTAGACGGTCCGTTGTGGGCCGGTCTGCCGGTGGGTTCCGGGTTTATATTAATTTTTGTGTATTTAGATATTTCCAGCAGATAAGGGCCGGTCTGTCCTTCCTGGCTGCGCTCCCAGCCGTAGGTCACTGCAGCTCTTCTGGATATAACGCTGGGCCGGGAACCCTCGGGCCGCTCTTTGTGAATATATTTTTCTTCCCACTTGAGTTTTATTAATGTTACGCTCCATCTTATTTGCTTTTTTACCCAAGGTGGATTTCCCCCCCTTTAGGCCTTCTTGGGGCTTTGTTCCCCTCTGGCTCTGGTGGGAAGGCTTGTGTTGCCTCCTCTTGGCATCTATTTTCTGCCATTGCCTTCCCCTCAACATCCAGTAATATTAATGTGCCCACCAGCTGGTTCAGTGTCTTTTCTGGTAGGGGGCAGCAGGAGAACATGGTGGGGGGGGGGTAGCACCGGCATCCTGCCTCGCCCCAGGTAGAGCTTCCATTTGACATCATGTCCTAGCTTCCTCCATGCTGTGACCTCACTGCGCAGGCTCTGTGTCTGCATCTTGCAGGGTCACCCATGGTCTTCTCGTTGTGTCTCTCTCAGGCCATAATGATGAGTATCTGTCTGCAGTCCATGGTGGACGAGCTGATGGTCAAGAAATCCGGAGGAAGCATCAAAAAGGTAAACGGGAAACCTATGTGCACCAAGTACAGGGACCTGCCTGCCCGCCTCCCTGCCTCCCTCCCTGCCCGCGCCGCCTGCCTCCCTCCCCGCCCATGTTAACATCCTGTGTCACATCACCAGCTGGCCCCCTCCTTGTCCGTGCCGGTGTTGTTGTCGTATTCTCAATGTGTATAAATTCTTCTCTCCTCCAGATGCTGCGGAAGAAGCAGAGCTGTCTAGTGCGGCGTTCAGACAGTCAGCAGGCAGTGAAGTCTCCACCTTTACTGGTAAACTTCAGAGAGATACTCTAAACCGATCTCTGTCCTCTCTCTCTCTCTCTCTGCACGCTCTGTCCTCTCTCTCTGCACGCTCTGTCCTCTCTCTCTCTCTCTCTCTCTCTCTCTCTCTGTCCTCTCTCTCTGCACGCTCTGTCCTCTCTCTCGCTCTGCACGCTCTGTCCTCTCTCTCGCTCTGCACGCTCTGTCCTCTCTCTCGCTCTGCACGCTCTGTCCTCTCTCTCGCTCTGCACGCTCTGTCCTCTCTCTCGCTCTGCACGCTCTGTCCTCTCTCTCTCTCTCTCTCTCTCTCTGCACGCTCTGTCCTCTCTCTCTCTCTCTCTCTCGCTCTGTCCTCTCTCTCTGCACGCTCTGTCCTCTCTCTCTCTGCACGCTCTGTCCTCTCTCTCTCTCTCTGCACGCTCTGTCCTCTCTCTCTCTCTGCACGCTCTGTCCTCTCTCTCGCTCTGCACGCTCTGTCCTCTCTCTCGCTCTGCACGCTCTGTCCTCTCTCTCGCTCTGCACGCTCTGTCCTCTCTCTCTCTGCACGCTCTGTCCTCTCTCTCTCTCTGCACGCTCTGTCCTCTCTCTCTCTCTGCACGCTCTGTCCTCTCTCTCTCTGCACGCTCTGTCCTCTCTCTCTCTGCACGCTCTGTCCTCTCTCTCTCTCTCGTTCTCTCTATCTCTCTGCACGCTCTGTCCTCTCTCTCTCTCTCTCTCTCTCTCTCTCTCTCCCTCTCTCTCTGCACGCTCTGTCCTCTCTCTCTCTGCACGCTCTGTCCTCTCTCTCTCTCTGCACGCTCTGTCCTCTCTCTCTCTCTGCACGCTCTGTCCTCTCTCTCTCTCTGCACGCTCTGTCCTCTCTCTCTCTCTCTGCACGCTCTGTCCTCTCTCTCTCTGCACGCTCTGTCCTCTCTCTCTCTGCACGCTCTGTCCTCTCTCTCTCTCTCTTTCTCTCTATCTCTCTGCACGCTCTGTCCTCTCTCTCTCTCTGGACGCTCTGTCCTCTCTCTCTCTCTATCTCTCTGCACGCTCTGTCCTCTCTCTCTCTGCACGCTCTGTCCTCTCTCTCTGCACGCTCTGTCCTCTCTCTCTCTCTCTCTCTCTGCACGCTCTGTCCCCTCTCTCTCTCTCTCTCTGCACGCTCTGTCCTCTCTCTCTCTCTCTCTCTCTCTGCACGCTCTGTCCTCTCTCTCTCTGCACGCTCTGTCCTCTCTCTCTCTCTCTCTCTGCACGCTCTGTCCTCTCTCTCTCTCTCTCTGCACGCTCTGTCCTCTCTCTCTCTGCACGCTCTGTCCTCTCTCTCTCTGCACGCTGTGTCCTCTCTCTCTCTCTCTCTCTCTCTCTCTCTCTCTCTCTCTCTGCACGCTCTGTCCTCTCTCTCTCTGCACGCTCTGTCCTCTCTCTCTCTCTCTGCACGCTCTGTCCTCTCTCTCTGCACGCTCTGTCCTCTCTCTCTCTCTCTCTCTCTGCACGCTCTGTCCTCTCTCTCTCTCTCTCTCTCTCTCTCTCTCTCTCTCTCTCTCTCTCTCTCTCTCTCTCTCTGCACGCTCTGTCCTCTCTCTCTCTGCACGCTCTGTCCTCTCTCTCTCTCTCTCTGCACGCTCTGTCCTCTCTCTCTCTCTCTCTCTCTCTGCACGCTCTGTCCTCTCTCTCTGCACGCTCTGTCCTCTCTCTCTCTTTCTCTCTATCTCTCTGCACGCTCTGTCCTCTCTCTCTCTCTCTCTCTCTCTCTCTCTCTCTCTCTCTCTCTCTCTCTGCACGCTCTGTCCTCTCTCCTCTCTCTTCTGTCTCTCCACGCTCTGTCCTCTCCCTCTCTCTTCCAGTCTTCTTTGCACACTTGTCTGTGCGGTCTCTCTGCATTGCCGTTTGCTCTCTCCCTCCACGCTCTTGTCTCTTCTATAGTTTCTTCTATGTCCACGTTGTGTGTCTTTTTCCTGATCTGACCGTTTCTCTCTCTCTCTCTGTCCCGTCTCCTCAGGATTCCCCTGATTCCACCAGGGAGCCCATTGTCAAGCTGTCGGTGAGTAGTCGCTGTGACCGAGCTCTTTGGGCTCCATAGTCGGCCACAGAGTGAGCGCGCTCATCGAGCGGTGAGTCTGACTGCCCTGCTTTCCCTGCAGAGTAAGCTCAGCTCCGTCAGCCTCCGGGGGATCAGCAACTCCAGCTCCGCCAACGACATGAGTGCCGAAGACTTCCACGGCAACTACGCTTTTGAGGGGATCGGCGACGACGACTTGTGAAGAGCCGTGCGGCGGACGGACCGGTGGTCTCTACCTCCGGCGGCTGCCGAGGGGATCCGCGTTACACACCAGCATCGAGGGAACGCGAGGCGCTCGCTCGTTTCTATGCTTAATCTAGCGCTCAGTGATTGAAATGCTTCAGCTAGCGATCGGCTTGCACCATGATCCCGGAGATTTGCACGGCACCGGCAGCGGCTCATCGGAAGCCCTCTGTGCCAATTTAACCCGTTAGAAACCAATGAAGTATTTACAGATCTTCAATCGGCGCCTTTCACTTTTCTTCCAAAACGTCAGGGCGTCCATGAACTTAAAGCCTCTCGCGTCTCCGGCGGGCAGGGCTCTCTGCACCTTCGCCGCCCTGATGTCTTCTGACCAAATCCTGACCGATGGGTGACCACGACACGCCGTACGCGGCCTGAAATTACCGTTAAGGGCCAAACGATGAAACCCGAAGCCAAGCAGCATTTCCCCGGAACGCGCTGCTTGCACCGTGGGATTTGCCTGTACATAGTATACATACGTATATATATAGTGTATACATATATATTATATACAGTTATTCTTTGCACACCAATCAATGTAAGTGAAACACTTTTCTATGGAGGCGCATATTGATCCACGTGCTTCTTACACAGAATGTAGATTGGCCGTTGCTATGTTTACAGATTGATATCTTCCAATAATCCAGCTGTTTACCATTAAAGAGGATTGTACCCGACCTGTCTCGCCGGTCACTGATCCGTGTGCCACGCGTGTCTAGTGACGTTCAGGGAGCGTGTGCGGGGCTGTATCCTGCGCTAGGGCAGAACATTCAGCCCCTGGTCCTCGAGACGATGCCCGTATTGGGAGTGTATCCTCCGAGTGTACCTTTTATTCAGCGTTACGCTTATTTATATAGAACCGGCAGGTTCCGTAGCGCTGTTACAATAGGGGACAATATGTAATTTGCTGATGACGCACATAAGATGGTACAAAAAGAAGAGGGCTCGAGAGCTTACAATCTATTAGAGTGAGACAGAAGGACAGGGGCCGCTTGGCTGAGGATGATGCAATCGTAGCAAGTGGGGTGCAGAGAAGTCGGTGGCTTGAGATCTCTACCATGGAGACGCGGGTGAGGGGGGAAAAGGTGGTAATAGATGAGGAATAAGAGGTATAGGGGAAGCTGGGGCTGTTACAGGCTCTGCGGGGCTGTTGCAGGGGGAGCGGGGGCTGTTACAGGCTCTGCGGGTCAGGGGGAGCGGGGCTGTTGCAGGGGGAGCGGGGGCTGTTACAGGCTCTGCGGGTCAGGGGGAGTGGGGCTGTTGCAGGGGGAGCGGGGGCTGTTACAGGCTCTGCAGGGCAGGTAATTGCTCAGGAGTTTGAATTTAATTGTGGAGGGGTAAGAGGGATGAGTGGAAGGATTGGCCCCAGGGGGCAGAAGATTAAAAGCGATGGGGTAAGAAAATAACCCAGTTGGAAGTGTTCAGGAGGGATTGGAGAGGGGGAGGCAGCTACGTGGGGAGCTGCAATAGTCCAGATGGGAAATCTCAGGGGAGTGTGTTTCCGGGGGGGGGGGGGACTCAGTGTGAGTGCGCTTCTCTCTCGTGGTTTGAATTCCCCTTTTACGCGTGTAAATAGTGGCGTTCCGACCCTTGATCCCAGTGAAGTTTGTCTCTTCTCGGAATAAAGGTGTTTGCCAGTCCCTGCAGCCCATCTGCCGGTCTGCCGACATGAAGTATCTGATTCTGCTCGCCGTTCTCCCGTGGGTCGCGGCTCAGCATACAGGTGGGTATTTCCAGACACCGGGGGTAGGATAATGTGTGGCAGCCAGAGAAAGAAAAAGAGCAAAGTTGGTAAAAATTAATCTTTATTGGCTAACTGAAGCCTAGTAGACATGCAGCGGCCCTGGTGTCGTAACGGTCTGCTGCTCTGAAAGTCAAATAAGCCCTGACAGGGAGGATGAAAGTAATCCCACGTCTCCTATCCATAACCTCCTCCAAATTCATCCGGGGAATAAAAACCAAAAGGTGCTGCACTCTCTCCCCCATTCTTCTAACATTAAACTGCAGCCGCCGCGCTCTCCCCCATTCTCCTAACGTTAAACTGCAGCCGCTGCGCTCTCCCCCATTCTTCTAACATTAAACTGCAGCCGCCGCGCTCTCCCCCATTCTTCTAACATTAAACTGCAGCCGCCACGCTCTCCCCATTCCTCTAACATTAAACTGCAGCCGCCGCGCTCTCCCCCATTCTTCTAACATTAAACTGCAGCCGCCGCGCTCTCCCCATTCTTCTAACATTAAACTGCAGCCGCCGCGCTCTCCCCCATTCTACTAACATTAAACTGCAGCCGCCGCGCTCTCCCCCATTCTTCTAACATTAAACTGCAGCCATTGCGCTCTCCCCCATTCTTCTAACATTAAACTGCAGCCGCCGCGCTCTCCCCCATTCTTCTAACATTAAACAGCAGCTGCCGCGGTCTCCCCCATTCTCCTAACATTAAACTGCAGCAGCCGCGCTCTCCCCCATTCTTCTAACATTAAACTGCAGCTGCTGAGCTCTCCCCCATTCTCCTAACATTAAACTGCAGCCGCCGCGCTCTCCCTCATTCTTCTAACATTAAACTGCAGCCGCCGCGCTCTCCCCCATTCTCCTAACATTAAACTGCAGCCGCCGCGCTCTCCCCCATTCTTCTAACATTAAACTGCAGCCATCGCGCTCTCCCCCATTCTTCTAACATTAAACTGCAGCCGCCGCGCTCTCCCCCATTCTTCTTACATTAAACTGCAGCCGCCGCACTCTCCCCCATTCTTCTAGCATTAAACTGCAGCCGCCGCTCTCTCCCCCGTTCTCCTAACATTAAACTGCAGCCGCCGCGCTCTCCCCCGTTCTCCTAACATTAAACTGCAGCCGCCGCTCTCTCCCCCGTTCTTCTAACATTAAACTGCAGCCGCCGCGCTCTCCCCCGTTCTTCTAACATTAAACTGCAGCCGCCGTGCTCTCCCCCATTCTTCTAACATTAAACTGCAGCCGCCGCGCTCTCCCCCATTCTACTAACATTATACTGCAGCCGCCGTGCTCTCCCCCATTCTTCTAATTATTATTTTATTTACCTGGTGACATAAAATTAAAATTAATTCGACGCAATCTTCCTGCAGTAAACGGCGAGCCGTTTCTCATCTTGCCAACCATTTGCATCCAGATATTTAACAATCCTCTCCTTCTACCTCTGCCCTCTTACCCTGTGCAATACTCCTTTCCTTCTGCCCCTGCTCCCTTACCCTGTGCACTACCCCTCGCCTTCCGCCCCTGCTTCCTTACCCTGTGCAATACGCCTCTCCTTCTACCCCTGCTCGCTTACCTCTTCTTCTGGCCCTGCCCCCTTACCCTGTGCAATACTCCTCTCCTTCTGCCCCTGCTCCCTTACCCTGTGCAATACTCCTCTCCTTCTGCCCCTGCTCCCTTACCCTGTGCAATACTCCTCTCCTTCTGCCCCTGCTCCCTTACCCTGTGCAATACTCCTCTCCTTCTGCCCCTGCTCCCTTACCCTGTGCAATACTCCTCGCCTTCTATCCCGGTTCCTCCTTTGCTGGGCCACTAAGTGTAAATGGGAAGAACTGTAATTGTGGACGCCAAATATGTGAGGTAAATGAAGACGACGAGAAATGCCCCTGTTTGTAGCTGCTGCTGTCTGGCTCCCCTTTAGTCTCGATGTATTCTGGAAGTAGATGCCTCCTCTGCCGGTCTCTCCCTCTGTAAGCGACCTAAATCCCCCGAAATTCTCTGGCTTCCTCCAGGCTGCTCCCACGGCGTCGCCAGCTCCGCACAAATTGCAATAGCGAGCGACAGATTCCGTTATTCAGACCATCTGCATGAACTCGGACACCTGCAGAACCTGATCGAGAACTTTAGGAAGCAGAACTATAACGTCCACCTGTTCCTCACTCATTACTCGTTTGTGACGAAGAAGCCGCACGTGGACCACGTGAATTACACGCTAAAGAACCAAGGAATCCCAGAGTTTACCAAAACATCGGTGTGGGATTTCTTCCGCGGAACTCCCCGTTCCGGCAAAAAACCTGCCCAGATCTATATTATTCTGAGTTCTTTTACCTCTTACGGGTTCCACGCCCCGGTCTGGGAGCTGCGGAGACAGGGGATCGAAATCTTCACCGTACAATACGACAAAATCAAAGATGTAGAGAGGGAGAAGGTGGCCTCCTTCCCACCGGACACCCACGTCTACAGCTGGCGCCACCATGACCATCCAGAGACGCTCGTATCAGAATTAACCCGAGCCGTCTGCATGAGCATCGAACGGAACGAACGCAAAGCAAAGAAAGCACGTGAGTAGCGTGCCCGGCACACGCGACACCTGCCATGCATTTCAAATGTCCTTGTTCCCCAGCTTTTATATCCTAGGACCCCAGGGCCAGGCGTGGCGCGGGTACTTTATCTGTCCATTCTCTCCGAGCGTTTGCTTCAGTCCCAGCTGTTTATTCCCATCTCAGTTTTGCCCCAGGTCAGGCTGGTGAATGGTACGGGCCCCTGTGACGGGAGAGTGGGAGTGCTGTACAATGGCACCTGGGGCTGGCTGAGTGACGAGGACTGGACGAGACGGAGCGCCGACGTGGTCTGCAGACAGCTTCGTTGTGGTCCCTCTGTGGAAGCCCTGAAAGGAGACGCGTTCGGATCCGGAGGTGGCCACATTCTACAAGCGGTGGCTTGCACTGGGTACGAGAAAGATATTTCTCAGTGTCTGCTGGGAGTCTGGGCCGAGGAAGCCCCAGGAAGCCATGGAAGGGCAGGTGTGGTCTGCTTGCCTTCAGGTGGGTTTGCTCCAGGTGGAGTTTGTGTGTGTTGGGGGTGCGTTACAAGCACATGAGGCTGCTCTGCAGGGGTTTAGTCTCCAAACTCCATCGCATGGTGGGAAGACATGTCCGTGGTACAGAAAGACAACGGCCAGTTACTGAAGGCCTAGAACGTGGAAAAGGGCCAAATATAGTCAGGGAAGTTCTCATGAGAAGAGCCAGCAGAACACTCTGGGGCAAAAGGGAGATTATACCCCAGTATAACTATTCACACGTAAATCTCTGTTCACACTTAAATCATATGGGGGCTGAATTGCCACCCTCTGGAATAATCCCCCGTATTTACCCCACACAATGTCCCCACCCTGACGCCATGGAACCTGTAAACGCGTATGTATTGGGCAAGCAGCATCGATAACACAGGCATAACCTTGGCCCTGGTGCCCAGATGCATTTCCAGGGAAGTTCATTCCGCCTGCTGGACGTCCTCCTCCAGCTGAAATGTTCACAAGTTTCACCCAAACTCAAAGTGGCCTCACAAATGCATAGTGTCTGCCTCCCAGCAGAAGTGGTAGAGGCCAATACAGTGAGTGAAAGGCACTGCATGGGATAGGCATACGGCTCCTGAATCTAAGACAAGACCAAAGACTGATTAAGATTTACTTTACTGAGAAGGTAGTAGATAAGTGGAGCAGCCTCCCAGCATAAGTGGTAGTGGTAAATACAGCGAGAGGAAAAACATGCATGGGATAGGCATATGGGGTGGGAACTAAATAATATTTTTAAAAATGTACTTAAACTCCTAAAACTCTTTAAAACGTCTTTCAGTATTTGGAGGTGTATGGAGTGACCCGTTTGGGCCTGACTGGGGTGGAATAATTCTTTTCTTCATGGTGGATTCTTTCATTCAGTCACTGGCAGGTTTCACAATGTAACAGCCGCACGGTGCATTGTGGCACCCACCTCCAGGTACAAATTGTTGGCCAGATCAGGTTTTAAAAATGAACCTATAACCTACAGCGCTACGGAATATGATGGCGCTACATAAAACAATAAATAGTAATCTAATCAATCCTGCGCCCCCTCCCCCCCACATGGCCAACCGTGCATAAACTATCATTAACCGTAACAGCAGCAGTTGTCAGAGGCCCACTAAGCTGTAGAACATTATGGAGTAACGTGGCCTTGTTTTGCGCATGTTCCTCAGGGGTTGGTGATGTTAGTCTGGTGAATGGTTCTGGTCCCTGCGATGGGATAGTAGAAGTTTCACTCAATAACCACCCCAGTAGAGTCTGTAGTTGGAACTTTGACCTGCTGGAGGCTGCGATAATCTGCCGGCAGCTGGGATGCGGATCCCTGCAACACGTCCAAATGTATCGGGCCGAACCCGACGCCAATATCATAACCGTGGAGAAGCTGATCTGCTCCGGTTCAGAGTCCAAGCTGTCGGAATGCGGGGCCAGCCTGTGGAGACCCGAGACCTGCTACCTGAACATCCACGCAGGGATTACCTGCTCTCCATCAGGTACAAAGCCAAAATATTCATAGTTATAATATAAAGCAGAAAAACATGGGGTGGACTGAGCTGCAGCGACGAGGATCACGGGTTCCTGATAAAGACGGAGGGCCAGGGAGTTTAGGATAGAGCTGCACAAAAATAGATATAGCTGTATTGGCCCCGGGGTCCTCCGAAGTTCAGAATACCTTTTACCAGTCAACATAAGATGCAGAGTGATGTCATGTCCCTTCATGCTCATAGAATAAGATGCAGAGTGATGTCATGTCCCTTCATGCTCATAGAATAAGATGCAGAGTGACGTCATGTCCCTTCATGCTCATAGAATAAGATGCAGAGTGACGTCATGTCCCTTCATGTTCATAGAATAAGATGCAGAGTGACGTCATGTCCCTTCATGCTCATAGAATAAGATGCAGAGTGACGTCATTTCCCTTCATGCTCATAGAATAAGATGCAGAGTGATGTCATGTCCCTTCATGCTCATAGAATAAGATGCAGAGTGACGTCATGTCCCTTCATGCTCATAGAATAAGATGCAGAGTGACGTCATTTCCCTTCATGCTCATAGAATAAGATGCAGAGTGACGTCATGTCCCTTCATGCTCATAGAATAAGATGCAGAGTGACGTCATGTCCCTTCATGCTCATAGAATAAGATGCAGAGTGACGTCATGTCCCTTCATGTTCATAGAATAAGATGCAGAGTGACGTCATGTCCCTTCATGCTCATAGAATAAGATGCAGAGTGACGTCATTTCCCTTCATGCTCATAGAATAAGATGCAGAGTGATGTCATGTCCCTTCATGCTCATAGAATAAGATGCAGAGTGATGTCATGTCCCTTCATGCTCATAGAATAAAATGCAGAGTGATGTCATGTCCCTTCATGCTCATAGAATAAGATGCAGAGTGATGTCATGTCCCTTCATGCTCATAGAATAAGATGCAGAGTGATGTCATGTCCCTTCATGCTCATAGAATAAGATGCAGAGTGATGTCATGTCCCTTCATGTTCATAGAATAAGATGCAGAGTGACGTCATGTCCCTTCATGCTCATAGAATAAGATGCAGAGTGACGTCATGTCCCTTCATGCTCATAGAATAAGATGCAGAGTGACGTCATGTCCCTTCATGCTCATAGAATAAGATGCAGAGTGATGTCATGTCCCTTCATGCTCATAGAATAAGATGCAGAGTGACGTCATGTCCCTTCATGTTCATAGAATAAGATGCAGAGTGACGTCATGTCCCTTCATGCTCATAGAATAAGATGCAGAGTGACGTCATGTCCCTTCATGTTCATAGAATAAGATGCAGAGTGACGTCATGTCCCTTCATGCTCATAGAATAAGATGCAGAGTGACGTCATGTCCCTTCATGCTCATAGAATAAGATGCAGAGTGATGTCATGTCCCTTCATGCTCATAGAATAAGATGCAGAGTGATGTCATGTCCCTTCATGTTCATAGAATAAGATGCAGAGTGACGTCATGTCCCTTCATGCTCATAGAATAAGATGCAGAGTGATGTCATGTCCCTTCATGCTCATAGAATAAGATGCAGAGTGATGTCATGTCCCTTCATGTTCATAGAATAAGATGCAGAGTGACGTCATGTCCCTTCATGTTCATAGAATAAGATGCAGAGTGATGTCATGTCCCTTCATGCTCATAGAATAAGATGCAGAGTGACGTCATGTCCCTTCATGTTCATAGAATAAGATGCAGAGTGATGTCATGTCCCTTCATGTTCATAGAATAAGATGCAGAGTGATGTCATGTCCCTTCTACAGCCAAGGATTAGGTTTTGGGATACAATTGGGGATACAGGGATTAAGATTCAGGGATTTGATCAGATGCTCAGCTCTTCGTCTCTTTAAGACCTCACAGGGGTTCGTTTAGTCGGTGGCAGCAGCACCTGCTCCGGCCGAGTGAAGGTTCAGATCAACGGCACCAGTGGCCCTCTCTGTGCAGACGACTGGACCCTGGCAGAAGATGTTGTGGTTTGCCGGGAAGCAGGATGTGGTCCAGCGATAAAAATGAAGCAGAAGTGGATAACGCGGCCCCCGAAGGCCAGGGCCAACCTGCAGAGATTGTTTTGTGCTGGGAATGAGCCCAATCTGTCACGCTGTGCGGCCGTGGCCTCCAAGGGGTATGACTGTGACTTCCTGGAAGCCGAGGTCCTGTGTTCGCAGTCAGGTAACAGGACTTATAATGTCCTCCTTACAGCCCCACGGGGTACGTCACGCATACCGCGCCAATTTAGTCACTAAATTGGATTTGGCTAAAGCTGTGAGCTGTTGGGGCCGGTAAAATGTTGTGAGCTTAAGATGACAAATGTCAAAAGTAAACAAGTAAGTAATGGCTGCGTCAGAGGGGAAACGTAAATAGCCCCAAATTACCTTTATCCCTTCTGGAGCACCCTAGAATCTCCCCACCATTCACCAGCCGAAGGGTACGGACAGAAGCATCTTAGTGGCACTCGCTCCGCGGCAGCCCCTCGCCATTTTCATAGATCTCACCTTTTCCATGGCCGGCTAATCAATCTGCTTATGTCTGCAATCTGACTTTGTCTCCATCACAGGAATCTCCAACGTGACCTTGGTGCAGGGGAATAGTCCGTGCGAGGGCCGGGTGGAGGTTTATCACAAGGGGCAATGGGGCACAATCTGCGATGAGGAGTGGGACTTGGGGGACGCCAATGTGGTGTGTCGACAGGTGGGATGTGGATCGGCACTGGTGGCACCTAAAGGAGCTGTCTTTGGCCAAGGATCAGGACCTGTGTGGCTGGAGAAAGTTTTCTGTAACGGTTCCGAGTCTCTCTTGTCCCATTGCGGGGCCCTGATATCAAGAGTAGGTGGTTGTGACCATGCGCAAGATTCCAGCGTTATATGTGCAGGTGAGTGGGGATACTCCACGTGATATATGTGGCGGTATACACAATGTGGTATGTGGAGGTGACTAGGGGATATAACAGGTGAGAAGTTGGAGAGGAGAGGGGGGAAATGCCATGTGATCTGTGTGGGAGGATATGCCATGTCATGTGTGGAGAGGGGCAGGGGACACGCCACGTGATATATGTAGAGGATACGGCATGTGCGGTAAGTGGGGTATATCTGCTGAGATTTCCCCCTCTATCTGCATGTTATCTTGTTTTTACATTTAACAGAAAGGATAAAGCCGTGACCTCACAAGAGCCGCTGCGTGACGCACTGCCTGGGCGCTGATTTCCTGCACGCAACTTCTGGTCTCGTTCAACCAAGGCAGAAAACTAGCTTTACATGTCAGCGGCATTTACATGATTGTCATACATGATAAACTGTCAATCACGGATAAAACTGTCAATCACTGATGAAACTGCAATAAAGCAATAAGCAGAAACTTGGTTTAGTCAACGAGCTCCCTGCAGCGTAACGGTCTGGAGTGAATTAACTAAAATGTATGGGGTCACGCTCCGGACCCCCTCTCCCATACACAGCAACCTCTCACCCTGTAATTCCCTCAACAGTCACGTGAAACAATACCCAGCACCCGGAATATGTCTCCTCTCCCATACATAGCAACCTCTCACCCTGTAATCCCCTCAACAGTCACGTGAAACAATACCCAGCACCCGGAATATGTCTCCTCTCCCATACATAGCAACCTCTCACCCTGTAATCCCCTCAACAGTCACGTGAAACAATACCCAGCACCCGGAATATGTCTCCTCTCCCATACATAGCAACCTCTCACCCTGTAATCCCCTCAACAGTCACGTGAAACAATACCCAGCACCCGGAATATGTCTCCTCTCCCATACATAGCAACCTCTCACCCTGTAATTCCCTCAAAAGTCACGTGAAACAATACCCAGCACCCGGAATATGTCTCCTCTCCCATACATAGCAACCTCTCACCCTGTAATTCCCTCAAAAGTCACGTGAAACAATACCCAGCACCCGGAATATGTCTCCTCTCCTCTACATAGCAACCTCTCATCCTGTAATTCCCTCAACAGTCACGTGAAACTTTACCCAGCACCCAGAATATGTCTCCTCTCCCATACATAGAAACCTCTCACCCTGTAATCCCCTCAACAGTCACGTGAAACAATACCCAGCACCCGGAATATGTCTCCTCTCCCATACATAGCAACCTCTCACCCTGTAATCCCCTCAACAGTCACGTGAAACAATACCCAGCACCCGGAATATGTCTCCTCTCCCATACATAGCAACCTCTCACCCTGTAATCCCCTCAACAGTCACGTGAAACAATACCCAGCACCCGGAATATGTCTCCTCTCCCATACATAGCAACCTCTCACCCTGTAATTCCCTCAAAAGTCACGTGAAACAATACCCAGCACCCGGAATATGTCTCCTCTCCTCTACATAGCAACCTCTCATCCTGTAATTCCCTCAACAGTCACGTGAAACTTTACCCAGCACCCAGAATATGTCTCCTCTCCCATACATAGCAACCTCTCACCCTGTAATCCCCTCAACAGTCACGTGAAACAATACCCAGCACCCGGAATATGTCTCCTCTCCCATACATAGCAACCTCTCACCCTGTAATCCCCTCAACAGTCACGTGAAACAATACCCAGCACCCGGAATATGTCTCCTCTCCTCTACATAGCAACCTCTCATCCTGTAATTTCCACAAAAGTCACGTGAAACATTACCCAGCACCCGGAATATGTCCCCTCTCCTCTACATAGCAACCTCTCATCCTGTAATTCCCTCAACAGTCACGTGAAACTTTACCCAGCACCCAGAATATGCCCTGTGACAGGAATGACTTGATACACCCGCCAGACGATCTTTCCTTCTTCCCATGGCCACCAGGAACACGAAACTTCAACCGTCAGGCAGGACCAGCATCAAAAACAGCAGGAAACATAGCTCTTTGGGAACCTCGGCAGCGCTGTAAAATGAGCAATACAGTGCTTTACCGCCCTGACAAGGGCAGCACAGAGGCTTTTTTTCTTGAAGCCCCGAGGTCAGTGCTTCGCTGTGAAGATATAATATAAAAAGTACCGAGTGCCGTATGGCCACAGTGGACACCAGGTCCCCTTCTTCATTTTCTTCTGGGCTCGCACTCCCAAAGGATATGCGGCCCCTTCCCTCCCCAGACAAAAGGAGGGGAGGCAACTCAGAAGAGTTACCTAACTGCCCTCCTCACCAGAAAAAACGGACCTTTTCAGTGAATCAAAAATCATATACTGTGTCAATCCGCTTGTGCACAAAACAATGCAAATCGTGTGAAACAAAAAGCTATCAACATGGTGCCCCCAAGGAAACCCAGCCTTCCGGCTGAGCGTACTGAGCCAAAAGACTGGGGCTAGCACATACAAAAATAAAAAGTGCATGGAGGGATCCAAGGTGCAAAAGGTGCTTACCGGTAGCACCAAGGCTTACTCCAATTTTTTTTCTATTTAAGTTTATTGATACAAAACTGTTTATGGTAAAACAAACATTTTGTGCCTTTTTTGACAAAATTTCGTTAGTTCAGACAGTCGATAAGCAGCACTGCGGCGCGGCGCAGGGCAATACACGTTACAGCAGGGCTTGACAAATTTGTTGTGAATCTCGGCGCCAGGTAAAAAAGTTAGGAGCCAGGATTTTTTTAAACTAACAGTTGGTCGGGAGTGATCCGATCATCATCAGCCCACTTACTAAACTCACAGCATTTGACCTGGAAGCACCTTGGACTTTCAGGTCAGTGCTGGTTTTTGTTTTTTTTATTTTTTTTTTTAACCCTTTCAATGCTGATGTTCCATTGGAGCACAGCATTGACTGATATTTAGTCCCCACAAGCTTGTGGGGACAAATGTTAACCCCTGCAATGCCACGAATGCTCTCATGGAGCGATCAGGCAGCAGGAGGGGGGTTGTGTCAGGTCCCCACACTCATGTGGAGACCAAAGAACCCTCTCCCCCTGTCCCTGAAGCTGCCTCTGGCAGCTGGGACGCAATTGCTGGTCTATAGACCAGCCATTGCAGGGGGGAGTCTTTGATGACTGCTGTAGGCTTCCATGCCTACAGGAATCATCAAAGGGCTTGCGGGGGCTCGTTTTTGCTGTTGCTGGTGGTCTGCCTGGGCTTCCAGGCAGACCACCAGCAGCAGAGCCCCGTAAAAACGGGAATTAACCCCTAAATGCCGCGATCGCGGCATTGAAGGGGTTAACGCTGCACTGTCGCTCTCATGGAGCGATCAGGCAGCTGGGGGGGTGTTGTGTCAGGTAACCACACTTGTGTGGGGACCCAATCAACACACAACTCCCTTCCCTGAAGCTGCCTGTGGCAGCTGAAAACGCGATTGCTGGTTTTGCAGCAACCGCGTTTTCAGCCTACATGCTCACTCCGTGGGAGTAATCTCAGGCTCGGGGGCGGGCTCGGAGTGGCTGTGCTGTCTGCCCAGACTCCTGGGAAGACAGCAGCAGCAGCAGCGCCCCCCGTGTGGTGACTCAGCCTCTAACATCCACAATTTTTTCTGGATGTAAGAGGCTGACAAAACCTAGGCGCCAGGACAAAATTCTCTGTCGCCATGGCGACCTGGCGCCTGGGATTTGTCGAGCCCTGCGTTACAGTAGGACTTCAGTTACGGAAAGCTCAGTAATATGCAGAAGAAGCAGAGTACAATTACATTCCCAGCTATGGCACATATGGTTAGCACATTAATGGAAACAGCCTGGAGAAATGAGGGAATGGAGTGGTCGGGGTGGGTGAGGGGGAGAGTAAAGGGGGCCGAGGAGAGTGGGGCTAGTCTTCAGCCTCTAGACTGTCCTTGAGAGAGTAGTCTCTCAGCAGGCTGTGGATAAGCCTGTGGCAGTCACGGACTGTGACCTGCTCCCTCCTCAGCACCAGGCGGTTCCTGGCAAACCATAGAGCATCCTTTACACAGCACATGAGACACTAAGCATCCTCAATGGCACTCTCCGTGTGTGTCCCTGGGAAAAGTCCGTAAAGTACAGAGTGGTAGGACAGGTACTTTCTCTCGATAGAGTCCTTGAGATCCAGCTCCAGGGCTCTGAGCAAAGCCTGTGCAAACAGGCACTGCCAGAACAAGTCAAGGAAAGTCTCCTCCTCCACAATGCACTGTGGGCAGTGTCTATATCTGCACAGCCCCCTGGCATGCATAAATGTCCTTAGGTGGAGGCCTCACTGAATGGCAATCCATGCAATGTCTTTATGGCTGCTGGTTAGCCTGCTCAATGCCACATAAGCCCAAACAGTCCTGGCTGTGGAAGCAGGGAGCTCTGGCTCACTCCAATAACAAAACAAAACTCACAGTGAGATAAAACAGGAACTGACTTTATAGAGGAAACAATGACCACCAGTCTCCAAGAGCCTTTCAACAGACTGGCGGTGAGTTATGACCAGCATGCATCACACCATATGTAACACAATATGCAGATCATATGCAAATTATACAACCAACACCAACTAACACAACCCTGCCATCAGAACCAATAATATTGGTCAGACAGGCAGGAGAAAAGGGGAAAACTGGGATCTAGAGAACTCTGGCTCTTTTACTGTTGCCCCCCCCCCTTTAGTTACCCCTAGTCAGGTACAGGGTGACTTAAACATAAACCCAAGCAAAGGGAACCATATAATGCGCTGTAATTAACGTCCGCTGTCGTCTGCTGGAAGTATGTAATTGCCACGGAAGCCTCTGTGCTATGGGCTCCTGGAGGGGACTGAGTGCCAGCCTCCTTTCTACAGTGTATGGGCCTTGGTACGGAGTGCCACGTTTCTCAAAGTACAAGAGACTCTAAAGACTGTGGAGCTTGGACAGATTTGGGGTTGCTGCATTTTGGGAGGGGGATTTAATAGCTACCTAACTTTCCCGGACAGCCCCAGGCCGACCTGCTGAGGATCTAGCCAGGTCTGCCGGACAGTGGGTCAGGGGGGTAGTTGTCACAACCCTTGGTTGCAGCGATCCGTTTGTTTTAATTGTTGATTTATGGTTCTTGTTTGCCCTGTTGTATCACATGCCCTTTTGCCTGACTGGGTCCTGGCCATAATCCTTCCAGGAGAGCGGGGGTCAGCCGGTGCGGTTACAGAACACATGCCCGGCTATGTCGCACTCCGTCCCAGGGAAACTTTAAAATGCTACCGCTCGGCGTCCCCACAGTGGGTCGTGTCTCTTTTTGGACAGAATATTCTAAGGACCTCAAGCTATCCATCGGTACCCCGGGATCCCCCCCCCGAGAACATCGGTTTGGGGTTATGCTGACATTGCGGGGCTTGGTGGCCTGAGTGTGGCGCCGGGCTGTCTGGGCAGGGAGTGGATATGTTAATGTGATTTATGACCCTTTCGTTGTTGGACTGTATATAAGGCTGTGTGTTTTCCCAATAAACTGAGTCCTGTTTTCACCTCAACATGAGTGTTGTCTGATGCTTGGGGTGGGCTGCTATGATCCTTTATTGTCCTTTTCATGACAATAGCCACACTGTGTAGCTAAGCTTCGGATAGCCACAGTGCCAACGCAGCTCCGGTGCAGCGACGTCCCTTCTATTTACAATACTGGTTCTACCTGGCACTGAAGGGGTTAATTGTTGGTGTCCCGGCAGGAAGAAGCAATGTTTGGTCGGTCCCATCACAGTAATGCAATCTAGGGGTCCACCGTCTATAATGGGAAATACAGCCTCCAGGCACCCCCCAAGTCCAAAAGGCTTCTGTGATATGCCCCTCCTCCATATATAGGAACCTCTCACCCTGTAATTCCCTCAACAGTCACATAAAACAAGACCCAGCACCCGGAATATGCCCCTTTTCCTGTAAATAGGAACCACTCACCCTGTAATTCTCTCAACAGTCACGTGAAACTCATCCAGTACTAAATACTTTGGCCTTTGTAGGGGCACATACCTTGTTGCAGGTATCTGAGGTGAAGACATAGAGACTTTGTGACAAGAAACTACTCTGCCGTTCTAACCAGGCCCTGGGCCCAGACTGCTGCATGAATCTCCCCCTACATACAGGCAGGGCAGATCCTGACAGGGTTACATACAGGCAGGGCAGATCCTGACAGGGCTACATACAGGCAGGGCAGATCCTAACAGGGTTACATACAGGCAGGGCAGATCCTGACAGGGTTACATACAGGCAGGGCAGATCCTGGCAGGGCTACATACAGGCAGGGCAGATCCTGACAGGGTTACATACAGGCAGGGTAGATACTAACAGGGCCAGACACGGCAGATCCTGACAGGGTTACATACAGACAGGGCAGATCCTGACAGGGTTACATACAGGCAGGGTAGATCCTGACAGGGTTACATACAGGCAGGGTAGATACTAACAGGGCCAGACACGGCAGATCCTGACAGGGTTACATACAGACAGGGCAGATCCTGACAGGGTTACATACAGGCAGTGCAGATCCTGACAGGTAAATGCCTTAAACACAGAGCTCCCTGCAGGAACCGGGCCCCGGGGCCACACACAGACAGTTCACTCTGTTCCCGCTTAGAAAACTATTGAGCTCTGATTGGCTGGAGTTGTCTCCTTGGGAACAGTCCTCCAAGGGGCAAAGAGTTCCCTTGGATGAGAATATATTCCAACTACACAAGGTAAGTCACAAGGTGTGGGTCTGCCTGATGGGCACTACAGGGGCGGCCCTTTTGTGTGTTCAGATGCCGAGGAGTGCGAAGGGAAGAAGGGGGGTTAATACTGGGGAAAATGTCCAAGGGCCCCTGATGGTAAAGGGCCCCCACTTGCTGCAGTTCGTGTGTGTGTCTGCTCAGCATGCATACAGTGCTGGGTGATGCGGAGCCCGGGTGAGGACCAACTTCCCCGGCCACAGGACTGTTTGCAGAGACAGACTCCATTATAGACATCAGTGATGGCACAGTCAGCGTCTTACTAACTGTCATGTGACATAATCAGCCTGTAAGCGCTAGGGGGTAACAGTATCCTGCCCTGGAGGTTATTATTGTATACAGCGCTGGGGGCTTTTACTGTATACAGCACTAGGGGGGTATATTACTGTATACAGCGCTGGGGGTTATATTACTGTATACAGCGCTAGGGGTTATTACTGTATACAGCGCCAGGGGGTTATATTACTGTATACAGTCCTAGGGGGTTATATTACTGTATACAGTGCTGGGCTGGGCAGGGGGGCAATTGCCCGAAATCGAATCTAAACGGCTGCCGGGTGCTGATGCCGCCGGCCGGCGCTACTTTAATACTTTTTTTTTTAAATTTAATATGGCAAGCCGGATCGGCTATTAAATGAAAAAAAAAGTATTAAAGCAGCGCCGGCCGGCGGCATCAGCACCCAGCGGCCGTATGCGATGGCCGCCAAGTGATTGGAGCAGCGTGAGGGGTGAAAGCTCCGCCCCCTCGCACTCACCTTTCACCCCTCACGCTGCTCCCATCACTATGCGGCCATCAGACTGCTGGAAATCTAATCTAAACGGCCGCTGGGTGCTGATGCTGCCGGCCGGCGCTACTTTAATACTTTATTTATTTTTAATATTGCAAGCCGATCCGGCGTATTAAATAAATAAAAAAAGGATTAAAGTAGCTCCGGCCGGTGGCATCAGCACCCAGCGGCCGTTCAGATAAGTTTTCCAGCAGTCTGATGGCCGCATAGTGATGGGAGCAGCGTGAGGGGTGAAAGGTGAGTGCGAGGGAGCGGAGCCACTTCACTTGACTTGCCCCCCAGGCCTTAGGCTGCCAGCCCTCCCCTGGTGCTGGGGGCTATTACTGTATACAGCGCTGGGGCTTATATTACTGTATACAGCACTGGGGTTATATTACTGTATACAGCACTGGGGGGTTATATTACTGTATATAGCGCTGAGGGGTCTATTACTGTATACAGTGCCAGGGGGTTATATTACTGTATACAGCGCTGGGGTTATATTACTGTATACAGCACTGGGGGGTTATATTACTGTATATAGCGCTGAGGGGTCTATTACTGTATACAGTGCCAGGGGGTTATATTACTGTATGCAGTGCTGGGGGCTATTACTGTATACAGCGCTGGGTGTTATATTACTGTATACAGCGCTGGGGTTATATTACTGTATACAGCACTGGGGGGTTATATTACTGTATATAGCGCTGAGGGGTCTATTACTGTATACAGTGCCAGGGGGTTATATTACTGTATGCAGTGCTGGGGGCTATTACTGTATACAGCGCTGGGTGTTATATTACTGTATACAGCGCTGGGGGGGTTGTATTACTGTATACAGCGCTGGGGGTGATATTACTGTATACAGCGCTGGGGGTTATATTACTGTATACAGCACTGTGGGTATATTACTGTATACAGCGCTGGGGGTTATATTACTGTATACAGCGCTGGGGAGTTATATTACTGAATACAGCGCTGGGGGTTATATTACTGTATACAGCGATGGGGGTTATATTACTGTATACAGCGCTGGGGGTTATATTACTGTATACAGTGCTGGGGGTTATATTACTGTATACAGCGCTGGGGGGGTTATATTACTGTATACAGCGCTGGGGGTTATATTACTGTATACAGCGCTGGGGGTTATATTACTGTATACAGCGATGGGGGTTATATTACTGTATACAGCGATGGGGGTTATATTACTGTATACAGCGATGGGGGTTATATTACTGTATACAGCGCTGGGGGTTATATTACTGTATACAGCGCTGGGGGTTATATTACTGTATACAGCGCTGGGGGTTATATTACTGTATACAGCGCTGGGGGTTATATTACTGTATACAGCGCTGGGGGTTATATTACTGTATACAGCGCTGGGGGATATATTACTGTATACAGCACTGGGGGTTATATTACTGTATACAGCGCTGGGGGTTATATTACTGTATACAGCGCTGGGGGGTTATATTACTGTATACAGCGCTGGGGGTTATATTACTGTATACAGCGCTGGGGGTATATTACTGTATACAGCGCTGGGGGTTATATTACTGTATACAGCGCTGGGGGTTATATTACTGTATACAGCGCTGGGGGTTATATTACTGTATACAGCACTGGGGGTATATTACTGTATACAGCGCTGGGGGGTTATATTACTGTATACAGCGATGGGGGTTATATTACTGTATACAGCGCTGGGGGTTATATTACTGTATACAGCGCTGGGGGATACATTACTGTATACCAAAGAATGTGTTGTTGGAGAGTGGAGAAGGGCTGAATGTGTGGCTGGCCATGGGTAGAATATGCGCCCAGTGCGGGGCAGAATGTATGGCCGGCAGGGTTTGGGGTTATTTGAGTGGAAACGTGAATATGATGACGATGTCTGCGATTAGCGGGGGATGGGAGGAGCTGCAATCAGAGCATTGAAAGTAACAGGACACGCAGGGGCAAGCGTGGGAGGAAGAAAGCGCGTGGAACCTACGCAGAGTCCCGGGGAGCGATCAAGTGCCTGGGCAGGAGCCGCAACGTTTAACCCTTTACTGTGCGGCATGCCTGGCACTACCACCAAACACAGGGGCAGCATGCCTGACGCTTTCACCCCACACAGGGGCAGCATGCCTGACGCTTTCACCCCACACGGGGGCAGCATGCCTGGCACTAACACCCCACACAGGGGCAGCATGCCTGACGCTTTCACCCCGCACAGGGGCAGCATGCCTGACGCTTTCACTCCGCACAGGGGCAGCATGCCTGACACTTTCACCCCGCACAGGGGCAGCATGCCTGACGCTTTCACCCCGCACAGGGGCAGCATGCCTGATGCTTTCCCCCCGCACAGGGGCAGCATGCCTGGCGCTGTCACCCCGCACAGGGGCAGCATGCCTGGCGTTTTCACTAATTTAACTGCTTACATTTTTTGAAGAGGCTTTTTGCCCCTGTGCTGAGATTTGGCTGATAAAACACAACTGCCCTTAATACCCCTTCCTACACGCAGGAGCATTTCATTAAAGGAGCTGCAGCCGTTATTCACTGTAAAGCATGCAATGGCTGAGAGGTGGATTTTCCGGAAACACCTTTGTAAATGTATGAGGGGTTAATTCAGAAACAGCCCCCCATGTGCATTTGGCCTTTCCCCACCCACCAAATCAGCGATTTGTTCAGACCCCTGAACACCTGTGTGGGGCATTTTCCTGCTAGTGAGGAGCCCACGGAGGAGGAGGGCAGCTTCAGGGTCAGGTAACTGTCTACTACTTACTTTTGAAGCATACATATTGCAGTCACTCACAGAGACTTTAATATATAGTTGGGTCTCGGGGGCATTAGACTGTCTCTTTAATACACATTGTGCTATAGTGGGGTGTGGGGGGCATTAGACTGTCTCATTAGTACGCATTGTGCTATAGTGGGAGGCATTAGACTGTTTCATTAGTATGCATTGTGCTGTAGTAGGGTGTCAGGGGCATTAGACTCTCTTTAGTAAGCATTATGATATAGTGGATAGTTGGGGCATTAGACTGTCTCTTTAGTATGCATTGTGCTATAGTGGGGTGTCGGGGGCATTAGACTGTCATTAGTATGCGTTGTGCTATAGTGGGGTGTTGGGGGGGCATTAGACTGTCTCATTAGTATCCATTGGGCTATAGTGGGGTGTCGGGGCATTAGACTGTCTCTTTAGTATGCATTGTGCTATAGTGGGGTTTCGGGGGCATTAGACTGTCATTAGTATGCGTTGTGCTATAGTGGGGTGTCGGGGGCATTAGACTGTCATTAGTATGCGTTGTGCTATAGTGGGGTGTCGGGGCATTAGACTGTCTCATTAGTACGCATTGTGCTATAGTGGTGTGTCTGGGCATTAGACTGTCTCATTAGTACGTATTGTGCTATAGTGGTGTGTCTGGGCATTAGACTGTCTCTTTAGTATGCATTGTGCTATAGTGGGGTGTCGGGGGCATTAGACTGTCATTAGTATGCGTTGTGCTATAGTGGGGTGTCGGGGCATTAGACTGTCTCATTAGTACGTATTGTGCTATAGTGGGGTGTCGGGGCATTAGACTGTCTCTTTAGTATGCATTGTGCTATAGTGGTGTGTCGGGGCATTAGACTGTCTCTTTAGTATGCATTGTGCTATAGTGGTGTGTCGGGGCATTAGACTGTCTCATTAGTACGTATTGTGCTATAGTGGGGTGTCGGGGGATTAGACTGTCTCTTTAGTATGCATTGTGCTATAGTGGGGTGTCGGGGGCATTAGACTGTCATTAGTATGCGTTGTGCTATAGTGGGGTGTCGGGGCATTAGACTGTCTCTTTAGTATGCATTGTGCTATAGTGGTGTGTCGGGGCATTAGACTGTCTCTTTAGTATGCATTGTGCTATAGTGGTGTGTCGGGGCATTAGACTGTCTCATTAGTACGTATTGTGCTATAGTGGGGTGTCGGGGGATTAGACTGTCTCTTTAGTATGCATTGTGCTATACTTGGGTGTCGGGGCATTAGACTGTCTCATTAAAAGCTAACCATCTCCCCCGGCTTGTTCATATTTTACTTTATTGTTATCTTTCTGAATTACCGAAGGAGAAACCGTCGGGGCCCCAAATGCCTCCCAAGAAACGCTGTCATGCACAGACACACCACACAAATGAGGATTTCTTACTGCCCTTCCCTTAGATCCAGATAGGCGATATATTACCCCTTCCTGGCATATTATTTGTTTATGGATATTCAGATAGGCGATATCTACTGTCCTTCACTGGGGTATTATTTTAGTTACCCCGTAAAATAAATAAAGTTTGTTTGGTGCGATCTCCTGCAGTAAACCCAGAGCTGCTTCTGATCTTACAAACCATTTCCATCCAGATATTTAACAATCCTCTCCTTTAACTCAGTTTCCATTAACTTCCCAGGTTACTTACTGGTCTGTAGTAACTGGGATAAGACTTACTGGTCTGTAGTAACTGTGGTAAGACTTACTGGTATGTGCTTACAGTTATTGTTGTTATTAGTAGCAGTATTATTACAGTTATTGTTCTTCTTAGTAGGAGGATTATTACAGTTATTGTTAGTAGTATTACAATTATTGTTATTATTAGTAGCAGTATTGTTATTAGTAGTAGTAGTATTACAATGATTGTTAGTAGTAGTATTATTAGTAGCAGTATTATTACAGTTAGTAGTAGTATTATTACACTTATTGTTATTATTACTAGTAGTAGCAGTATTGTTATTGTTAGTAGTAGTAGCAGTATTATTAAAGTTATTGTTATTATTAGCAGTAGTAATAGTAGCAGTATTATTACAGTTATTGTTATTATTAGTAGTAATAGTGGCAGTATTACAGTTATTATTATTATTAATAGTAGTAGCAGCAGTATTATTACAGTTATTGTTATTATTATTATTAGTAGTAATAGTAGCAGTATTACAGTTAGTAATAGTAGTAGCAGTATTATTACAGTCAATGTTAGTAGCAATATTATTATTGTTAGCAGTAGTTGCAGTATTTTTAGTTATTAGTAGTAATAGTAGAAACAGCAGTATTTTTACAGTTATTGTTATTATTAGTAGTAGCAGCATTATTACTGTTATTGTTAGTAGTAGTAGCAGTATTACAGTTATTGTTATTATTAGTAGTAGTAGTATTAGTAGCAATATAATTAGTTATTATTAATATTATTAGTAGTAGCGGTATTATTACAGTTATTGTTACTAGTAGTAGTAGCAATATTATTGCAGTTATTGTTAGCAGAAGTTGCAGTATTTTTACAGTTATTAGTAGCAATAGTAGTAGCAGCAGTATTATCACAGTTCTTATTAGTAGTAGTATTAGTAGCAGTATTATTACAGTTATTGTTAGTAGTAGTATTAGTAGCAGTATTATTACAGTTATTGTTAGTAGTAGTAGTAGCAGTATTACAGTTATTATTATTATTAGTAGCAATATTATTACAGTTATTGTTAGTAGTAGTAGTAGCAGTATTATTACAGTTATTGTTAGTAGTAGCAGTATTACAGTTATTATTATTATTAGTAGCAATATTATTACAGTTATTGTTAGTAGTAGTAGTAGTAGCAGTATTATTACAGTTATTGTTAGTAGAAGTAGCAGTATTATTACAGTTGTTGTTGTTATTATTAGTAGTAGCAGTATTATTAGTTATTGTTAGTAGTAATATTAGTAGCAGTATTATTATTAGTAGTAGTAGTAGTAATAGTGCCTTTTTTCTACAGTTATTGTTAGTAGTTGCAGTATTATTAGTTATTGTTATTAGTAGTAGTAGCAGTATTATTATTGTTATTAGTAGTAATGTTAGTAGCAGTATTATTACTGTTATTATTAGTAGTAGTAGTAGTAGTACCTTTTTTCTACAGTTATTGTTAGTAGTTGCAGTATTATTAGTTATTGTTATTAGTAGTAGTAGCAGTATTATTATTGTTATTAGTAGTAATGTTAGTAGCAGTATTATTACTGTTATTATTATTAGTAGTAGTAGTAGTACCTTTTTTCTACAGTTATTGTTAGTAGTTGCAGTATTAGTTATTGTTATTATTAGTAGTAGCAGTATTACAGTTATTAGTAGTTGCAGCATTATTGGTTATTATTAGTAGTAGTAGCAATATTAGAGTAATTGTTATTAGTAACAGTATTATTACAGTTGTTATTATTATTAGTAGTAGTAGCAGCAGTATTATTACAGTTATTGTTAGTAGTAGTAATAGTAGCAGCATTATTACTGTTATTATTAGTAGTACCTTTTTATTAGTTAGTAGTTGCAGTATTATTAGTTATTATTAGTAATTGTTATTAGAGTAATTGTTATTAGTGACAGTATTATTAGTTATTAGTAACAGTATTATTACAGTTATTAGTAACAGTATTATTACAATTATTATTAGTAGTATTATTACAGTTATTGTTAGTAGTTGCAGTACTATTGTTATTATTAGCAGTAGCAGTATTAGAGTAATTGTTATTAGTAATAGTATTATTACAGTTATTATTAGTAACAGTATTATTACAGTTATTGTTATTAGTAGTAGTATTATTACAGTTATTATTAGTAACAGTGTTATTATAGTTATTGTTATTAGTAGTAGTATAATTATAGTTATTATTAGTAACAGTGTTATTACAGTTATTGTTATTAGTAGTAGTATTATTACAGTTATTATTAGTAACAGTGTTATTACAGTTATTGTTATTAGTAGTAGTATTACAGTTGTTATTAGTAGTAGTATTATTACAGTTATTATTAGTAACAGTGTTATTACAGTTATTGTTATTAGTAGTAGTATTATTACAGTTATTATTAGTAACAGTGTTATTACAGTTATTATTAGTAGTAGTATTACAGTTGTTATTAGTAGTAGTATTATTACAGTTATTATTAGTAACAGTGTTATTACAGTTATTGTTATTAGTAGTAGTATTATTACAGTTATTATTAGTAACAGTGTTATTACAGTTATTGTTATTAGTAGTAGTATTACAGTTGTTATTAGTAGTAGTATTATTACAGTTATTAGTAACAGTGTTATTACAGTTATTGTTATTAGTAGTATTATTACAGTTATTAGTAACAGTGTTATTACAGTTATTGTTATTAGTAGTAGTATTATTACAGTTATTATTAGTAACAGTGTTATTACAGTTATTGTTATTAGTAGTAGTATTACAGTTGTTATTAGTAGTAGTATTATTACAGTTATTATTAGTAACAGTGTTATTACAGTTATTGTTATTAGTAGTAGTATTACAGTTGTTATTAGTAGTAGTATTATTACAGTTATTATTAGTAACAGTGTTATTACAGTTATTGTTATTAGTAGTAGTATTATTACAGTTATTATTAGTAACAGTGTTATTATAGTTATTGTTATTAGTAGTAGTATTATTGTAGTTATTAGTAACAGTGTTATTACAGTTATTGTTATTAGTAGTAGTATTATTACAGTTATTATTAGTAACAGTATTATTACAGTTATTAGTAGTAGTATTATTACAGTTATTATTAGTAACAGTGTTATTACAGTTATTGTTATTAGTAGTAGTATTATTACAGTTATTATTAGTAACAGTGTTATTATAGTTATTGTTATTAGTAGTAGTATTATTGTAGCTATTAGTAACAGTGTTATTACAGTTATTGTTATTAGTAGTAGTATTACAGTTGTTATTAGTAGTAGTATTACAGTTATTATTAGTAACAGTATTATTACAGTTATTGTTATTAGTAGTAGTATTATTACAGTTATTAGTAACAGTGTTATTACAGTTATTGTTATTAGTAGTAGTATTATTACAGTTATTAGTAACAGTGTTATTACAGTTATTGTTATTAGTAGTAGTATTATTACAGTTATTAGTAACAGTGTTATTATAGTTATTGTTATTAGTAGTAGTATTATTATAGTTATTATTAGTAACAGTGTTATTACAGTTATTGTTATTAGTAGTAGTATTATTATAGTTATTATTAGTAACAGTGTTATTACAGTTATTGTTATTAGTAGTAGTATTATTACAGTTATTAGTAACAGTGTTATTACAGTTATTGTTATTAGTAGTAGTATTATTACAGTTATTATTAGTAACAGTGTTATTACAGTTATTGTTATTAGTAGTAGTATTACAGTTGTTATTAGTAGTAGTATTATTACAGTTATTATTAGTAACAGTGTTATTATAGTTGTTATTAGTAGTAGTATAATTATAGTTATTATTAGTAACAGTGTTATTACAGTTATTGTTATTAGTAATAGTATTATTACAGTTGTTATTAGTAACAGTGTTATTACAGTTATTGTTATTAGTAGTAGTATTACAGTTGTTACTAGTAGTAGTATTATTACAGTTATTAGTAACAGTGTTATTATAGTTATTGTTATTAGTAGTAGTATTATTATAGTTATTATTAGTAACAGTGTTATTACAGTTATTGTTATTAGTAGTAGTATTATTATAGTTATTAGTAACAGTGTTATTACAGTTATTGTTATTAGTAGTAGTATTACAGTTGTTATTAGTAGTAGTATTATTACAGTTATTATTAGTAACAGTGTTATTACAGTTATTGTTATTAGTAGTAGTATTATTATAGTTATTATTAGTAACAGTGTTATTATAGTTATTGTTATTAGTAGTAGTATTACAGTTGTTATTAGTAGTAGTATTATTACAGTTATTATTAGTAACAGTGTTATTACAGTTATTGTTATTAGTAGTAGTATTATTATAGTTATTATTAGTAACAGTGTTATTATAGTTATTGTTACTAGTAGTAGTATTATTACAGTTATTATTAGTAACAGTGTTATTACAGTTATTGTTATTAGTAGTAGTATTATTACAGTTATTATTAGTAACAGTGTTATTACAGTTATTGTTATTAGTAGTAGTATTATTACAGTTATTAGTAACAGTGTTATTACAGTTATTGTTATTAGTAGTAGTATTACAGTTGTTATTAGTAGTAGTATTATTACAGTTGTTATTAGTAACAGTGTTATTACAGTTATTGTTATTAGTAGTAGTATTATTACAGTTATTATTAGTAACAGTATTATTACAGTTATTGTTATTAGTAGTAGTATTATTACAGTTGTTATTAGTAAGTGTTATTACAGTTATTGTTATTAGTAGTAGTATTACAGTTGTTACTAGTAGTAGTATTATTACAGTTATTAGTAACAGTGTTATTACAGTTATTGTTATTAGTAGTAGTATTATTACAGTTATTATTAGTAACAGTGTTATTATAGTTATTGTTATTAGTAGTAGTATTATTACAGTTATTATTAGTAACAGTGTTATTATAGTTATTGTTATTAGTAGTAGTATTATTACAGTTATTAGTAACAGTGTTATTACAGTTATTGTTATTAGTAGTAGTATTATTACAGTTATTATTAGTAACAGTGTTATTACAGTTATTGTTATTAGTAGTAGTATTACAGTTGTTATTAGTAGTAGTATTATTACAGTTATTATTAGTAACAGTGTTATTACAGTTATTGTTATTAGTAGTAGTATTATTACAGTTATTATTAGTAACAGTGTTATTACAGTTATTATTAGTAGTAGTATTACAGTTGTTATTAGTAGTAGTATTATTACAGTTATTATTAGTAACAGTGTTATTACAGTTATTGTTATTAGTAGTAGTATTATTACAGTTATTATTAGTAACAGTGTTATTACCGTTATTGTTATTAGTAGTAGTATTACAGTTGTTATTAGTAGTAGTATTATTACAGTTATTAGTAACAGTGTTATTACAGTTATTGTTATTAGTAGTATTATTACAGTTATTAGTAACAGTGTTATTACAGTTATTGTTATTAGTAGTAGTATTATTACAGTTATTAGTAACAGTGTTATTACAGTTATTGTTATTAGTAGTAGTATTACAGTTGTTATTAGTAGTAGTATTATTACAGTTGTTATTAGTAACAGTGTTATTACAGTTATTGTTATTAGTAGTAGTATTATTACAGTTATTATTAGTAACAGTATTATTACAGTTATTGTTATTAGTAGTAGTATTATTACAGTTGTTATTAGTAAGTGTTATTACAGTTATTGTTATTAGTAGTAGTATTACAGAAGTTGCAGTATTTTTACAGTTATTAGTAGCAATAGTAGTAGCAGCAGTATTATCACAGTTCTTATTAGTAGTAGTATTAGTAGCAGTATTATTACAGTTATTGTTAGTAGTAGTATTAGTAGCAGTATTATTACAGTTATTGTTAGTAGTAGTAGTAGCAGTATTACAGTTATTATTATTATTAGTAGCAATATTATTACAGTTATTGTTAGTAGTAGTAGTAGCAGTATTATTACAGTTATTGTTAGTAGTAGCAGTATTACAGTTATTATTATTATTAGTAGCAATATTATTACAGTTATTGTTAGTAGTAGTAGTAGTAGCAGTATTATTACAGTTATTGTTAGTAGAAGTAGCAGTATTATTACAGTTGTTGTTGTTATTATTAGTAGTAGCAGTATTATTAGTTATTGTTAGTAGTAATATTAGTAGCAGTATTATTATTAGTAGTAGTAGTAGTAATAGTGCCTTTTTTCTACAGTTATTGTTAGTAGTTGCAGTATTATTAGTTATTGTTATTAGTAGTAGTAGCAGTATTATTATTGTTATTAGTAGTAATGTTAGTAGCAGTATTATTACTGTTATTATTAGTAGTAGTAGTAGTAGTACCTTTTTTCTACAGTTATTGTTAGTAGTTGCAGTATTATTAGTTATTGTTATTAGTAGTAGTAGCAGTATTATTATTGTTATTAGTAGTAATGTTAGTAGCAGTATTATTACTGTTATTATTATTAGTAGTAGTAGTAGTACCTTTTTTCTACAGTTATTGTTAGTAGTTGCAGTATTAGTTATTGTTATTATTAGTAGTAGCAGTATTACAGTTATTAGTAGTTGCAGCATTATTGGTTATTATTAGTAGTAGTAGCAATATTAGAGTAATTGTTATTAGTAACAGTATTATTACAGTTGTTATTATTATTAGTAGTAGTAGCAGCAGTATTATTACAGTTATTGTTAGTAGTAGTAATAGTAGCAGCATTATTACTGTTATTATTAGTAGTACCTTTTTATTAGTTAGTAGTTGCAGTATTATTAGTTATTATTAGTAATTGTTATTAGAGTAATTGTTATTAGTGACAGTATTATTAGTTATTAGTAACAGTATTATTACAGTTATTAGTAACAGTATTATTACAATTATTATTAGTAGTATTATTACAGTTATTGTTAGTAGTTGCAGTACTATTGTTATTATTAGCAGTAGCAGTATTAGAGTAATTGTTATTAGTAATAGTATTATTACAGTTATTATTAGTAACAGTATTATTACAGTTATTGTTATTAGTAGTAGTATTATTACAGTTATTATTAGTAACAGTGTTATTATAGTTATTGTTATTAGTAGTAGTATAATTATAGTTATTATTAGTAACAGTGTTATTACAGTTATTGTTATTAGTAGTAGTATTATTACAGTTATTATTAGTAACAGTGTTATTACAGTTATTGTTATTAGTAGTAGTATTACAGTTGTTATTAGTAGTAGTATTATTACAGTTATTATTAGTAACAGTGTTATTACAGTTATTGTTATTAGTAGTAGTATTATTACAGTTATTATTAGTAACAGTGTTATTACAGTTATTATTAGTAGTAGTATTACAGTTGTTATTAGTAGTAGTATTATTACAGTTATTATTAGTAACAGTGTTATTACAGTTATTGTTATTAGTAGTAGTATTATTACAGTTATTATTAGTAACAGTGTTATTACAGTTATTGTTATTAGTAGTAGTATTACAGTTGTTATTAGTAGTAGTATTATTACAGTTATTAGTAACAGTGTTATTACAGTTATTGTTATTAGTAGTATTATTACAGTTATTAGTAACAGTGTTATTACAGTTATTGTTATTAGTAGTAGTATTATTACAGTTATTATTAGTAACAGTGTTATTACAGTTATTGTTATTAGTAGTAGTATTACAGTTGTTATTAGTAGTAGTATTATTACAGTTATTATTAGTAACAGTGTTATTACAGTTATTGTTATTAGTAGTAGTATTACAGTTGTTATTAGTAGTAGTATTATTACAGTTATTATTAGTAACAGTGTTATTACAGTTATTGTTATTAGTAGTAGTATTATTACAGTTATTATTAGTAACAGTGTTATTATAGTTATTGTTATTAGTAGTAGTATTATTGTAGTTATTAGTAACAGTGTTATTACAGTTATTGTTATTAGTAGTAGTATTATTACAGTTATTATTAGTAACAGTATTATTACAGTTATTAGTAGTAGTATTATTACAGTTATTATTAGTAACAGTGTTATTACAGTTATTGTTATTAGTAGTAGTATTATTACAGTTATTATTAGTAACAGTGTTATTATAGTTATTGTTATTAGTAGTAGTATTATTGTAGCTATTAGTAACAGTGTTATTACAGTTATTGTTATTAGTAGTAGTATTACAGTTGTTATTAGTAGTAGTATTACAGTTATTATTAGTAACAGTATTATTACAGTTATTGTTATTAGTAGTAGTATTATTACAGTTATTAGTAACAGTGTTATTACAGTTATTGTTATTAGTAGTAGTATTATTACAGTTATTAGTAACAGTGTTATTACAGTTATTGTTATTAGTAGTAGTATTATTACAGTTATTAGTAACAGTGTTATTATAGTTATTGTTATTAGTAGTAGTATTATTATAGTTATTATTAGTAACAGTGTTATTACAGTTATTGTTATTAGTAGTAGTATTATTATAGTTATTATTAGTAACAGTGTTATTACAGTTATTGTTATTAGTAGTAGTATTATTACAGTTATTAGTAACAGTGTTATTACAGTTATTGTTATTAGTAGTAGTATTATTACAGTTATTATTAGTAACAGTGTTATTACAGTTATTGTTATTAGTAGTAGTATTACAGTTGTTATTAGTAGTAGTATTATTACAGTTATTATTAGTAACAGTGTTATTATAGTTGTTATTAGTAGTAGTATAATTATAGTTATTATTAGTAACAGTGTTATTACAGTTATTGTTATTAGTAATAGTATTATTACAGTTGTTATTAGTAACAGTGTTATTACAGTTATTGTTATTAGTAGTAGTATTACAGTTGTTACTAGTAGTAGTATTATTACAGTTATTAGTAACAGTGTTATTATAGTTATTGTTATTAGTAGTAGTATTATTATAGTTATTATTAGTAACAGTGTTATTACAGTTATTGTTATTAGTAGTAGTATTATTATAGTTATTAGTAACAGTGTTATTACAGTTATTGTTATTAGTAGTAGTATTACAGTTGTTATTAGTAGTAGTATTATTACAGTTATTATTAGTAACAGTGTTATTACAGTTATTGTTATTAGTAGTAGTATTATTATAGTTATTATTAGTAACAGTGTTATTATAGTTATTGTTATTAGTAGTAGTATTACAGTTGTTATTAGTAGTAGTATTATTACAGTTATTATTAGTAACAGTGTTATTACAGTTATTGTTATTAGTAGTAGTATTATTATAGTTATTATTAGTAACAGTGTTATTATAGTTATTGTTACTAGTAGTAGTATTATTACAGTTATTATTAGTAACAGTGTTATTACAGTTATTGTTATTAGTAGTAGTATTATTACAGTTATTATTAGTAACAGTGTTATTACAGTTATTGTTATTAGTAGTAGTATTATTACAGTTATTAGTAACAGTGTTATTACAGTTATTGTTATTAGTAGTAGTATTACAGTTGTTATTAGTAGTAGTATTATTACAGTTGTTATTAGTAACAGTGTTATTACAGTTATTGTTATTAGTAGTAGTATTATTACAGTTATTATTAGTAACAGTATTATTACAGTTATTGTTATTAGTAGTAGTATTATTACAGTTGTTATTAGTAAGTGTTATTACAGTTATTGTTATTAGTAGTAGTATTACAGTTGTTACTAGTAGTAGTATTATTACAGTTATTAGTAACAGTGTTATTACAGTTATTGTTATTAGTAGTAGTATTATTACAGTTATTATTAGTAACAGTGTTATTATAGTTATTGTTATTAGTAGTAGTATTATTACAGTTATTATTAGTAACAGTGTTATTATAGTTATTGTTATTAGTAGTAGTATTATTACAGTTATTAGTAACAGTGTTATTACAGTTATTGTTATTAGTAGTAGTATTATTACAGTTATTATTAGTAACAGTGTTATTACAGTTATTGTTATTAGTAGTAGTATTACAGTTGTTATTAGTAGTAGTATTATTACAGTTATTATTAGTAACAGTGTTATTACAGTTATTGTTATTAGTAGTAGTATTATTACAGTTATTATTAGTAACAGTGTTATTACAGTTATTATTAGTAGTAGTATTACAGTTGTTATTAGTAGTAGTATTATTACAGTTATTATTAGTAACAGTGTTATTACAGTTATTGTTATTAGTAGTAGTATTATTACAGTTATTATTAGTAACAGTGTTATTACCGTTATTGTTATTAGTAGTAGTATTACAGTTGTTATTAGTAGTAGTATTATTACAGTTATTAGTAACAGTGTTATTACAGTTATTGTTATTAGTAGTATTATTACAGTTATTAGTAACAGTGTTATTACAGTTATTGTTATTAGTAGTAGTATTATTACAGTTATTAGTAACAGTGTTATTACAGTTATTGTTATTAGTAGTAGTATTACAGTTGTTATTAGTAGTAGTATTATTACAGTTGTTATTAGTAACAGTGTTATTACAGTTATTGTTATTAGTAGTAGTATTATTACAGTTATTATTAGTAACAGTATTATTACAGTTATTGTTATTAGTAGTAGTATTATTACAGTTGTTATTAGTAAGTGTTATTACAGTTATTGTTATTAGTAGTAGTATTACAGTTGTTACTAGTAGTAGTATTATTACAGTTATTAGTAACAGTGTTATTACAGTTATTGTTATTAGTAGTAGTATTATTACAGTTATTATTAGTAACAGTGTTATTATAGTTATTGTTATTAGTAGTAGTATTATTACAGTTATTATTAGTAACAGTGTTATTATAGTTATTGTTATTAGTAGTAGTATTATTACAGTTATTAGTAACAGTGTTATTACAGTTATTGTTATTAGTAGTAGTATTATTATAGTTATTAGTAACAGTGTTATTACAGTTATTGTTATTAGTAGTAGTAGTATTATTACAGTTATTATTAGTAACAGTGTTATTACAGTTATTGTTATTAGTAGTAGTATTATTACAGTTATTAGTAACAGTGTTATTATAGTTATTGTTATTAGTAGTAGTATTATTATAGTTGTTATTAGTAACAGTGTTATTACAGTTATTGTTATTAGTAGTAGTATTATTACAGTTATTATTAGTAACAGTGTTATTACAGTTATTGTTATTAGTAGTAGTATTATTACAGTTATTATTAGTAACAGTGTTATTACAGTTATTGTTATTAGTAGTAGTATTATTACAGTTATTATTAGTAACAGTGTTATTACAGTTATTGTTATTAGTAGTAGTATTATTACAGTTATTATTAGTAACAGTGTTATTACAGTTATTGTTATTAGTAGTAGTATTATTACAGTTATTATTAGTAACAGTGTTATTACAGTTATTGTTATTAGTAGTAGTATTATTACAGTTATTATTAGTAACAGTGTTATTACAGTTATTGTTATTAGTAGTAGTATTATTATAGTTATTATTAGTAACAGTGTTATTATAGTTATTGTTATTAGTAGTAGTATTATTACAGTTATTATTAGTAACAGTGTTATTACAGTTATTGTTATTAGTAGTAGTATTACAGTTGTTATTAGTAGTAGTATTATTACAGTTATTATTAGTAACAGTGTTATTACAGTTATTGTTATTAGTAGTAGTATTATTACAGTTATTATTAGTAACAGTGTTATTACAGTTATTGTTATTAGTAGTAGTATTATTACAGTTATTATTAGTAACAGTGTTATTACAGTTATTGTTATTAGTAGTAGTATTATTACAGTTATTATTAGTAACAGTGTTATTACAGTTATTGTTATTAGTAGTAGTATTATTATAGTTATTGTTGTTAACAACTCTAGATAGGGGCAAAGAAGGGGTGACTTTTCTGGTGGGAGGGGTAAGTGCTGTTTGGGCCACAATTTATTTTTATTATTATGAATCTTTTTTTGACTGGAGATCCCTGTGAGCTCTTTAAATACCTACATGATCTCTCTTGGAATGGGATGGTACCGCTTGCGATGTCATGGTGACATCATTGCAGTTGGTTTAATTCATTTTATTTTTATTTTGCTTAACTGTTTCATTTTATCAAGAAATGTTTTAAAATATTTTTTACTTGGATCTGTACTGCCGCTGATCACACGGTGAACCGCACTGCCGCTGATCACACGGTGAACCGCACTGCCGCTGATTTGTATAGCGCCAGCAGAATCCGTAGCGTTCCGTAGTGTCTGATGGTTGGAGAAACTGTATAAGATTTATTTTCGTGAAGACGCTCGGCCCACAATTCAGCTGCTAATTAATGAGATTTCCTCCCCGACTCCCACAGAATAATTACTGATCCAGACCCTCAATTACTGAAAAAACCTGCTAAGGCTGGTGTTAACCCTGCGCGGGGCCGTGGGCTGCTTATACGGCTGGTGCCAACCCTGCGTGGGGCCGTGGGCTGCTTATACGGCCGGTGTTAACCCTGTGTGGGGCCGCAGGCTGCTTATACGGCCGGTGTTAACCCTGCGTGGGGCCGTGGGCTGCTTATACGGCCGGTGTTAACCCTGTGTGGGGCCGCAGGCTGCTTATACGGCCGGTGTTAACCCTGCGTGGGGCCGTGGGCTGCTTATACGGCCGGTGTTAACCCTGTGTGGGGCCGCAGGCTGCTTATACGGCCGGTGTTAACCCTGTGTGGGGCCGCAGGCTGCTTATACGGCCGATGTTGACCCTGTGTGGGGCCGCAGGCTGCTTATATGACTGATGTTAACCCTGCGTGGGCCCGGTAGCTGAAAATCAGTGACAGGCCTCTCCTGGTTTGGCTCTACTCACCCTGGGGTAACCCAGTCAGGTGGGAAACCCATCAACCATTTCTAGATGAACATTTCTTTGGCCAAGAGTGATAGGAGTGTGTGCAGAATTAATCACATTCATTTTGCTTAAACAGAACCGGCAGAGATGGCAACATCCTCCAGACTACCTCTAGGACATGTGCCCAGATGCCCAGTCAATCAGGGAAAACTTTTAGAGGGCCCCGTTCTGGTAGAGGGAATACCTGAGAATAAAATGCCCCTTACGGGCCGGGACATCGCCACGTCCCCAATACGACAGTATCGCTGCGCATGCCAAAGGGCCACACATGGGGAGCCGCGATATCATTCACCACTTTTCAAGCCTTATCCCCCCGGGGCCGCCTTATCCCCCCGGGCCGCGTTATCCTGAGAGGTTCTAGGGATGCAGCCGCAGAGTGTATCACCTGCCTTTGTTTATTAGACTTTGGGGGGCGCGCAATGGAGCACGGCTGCTTCTTGGGGAAGAAATCGGGGGCCCTTAAGGGGCCGCTGTTTTATGTGGGCGTATAGGGCATTGTATTAGGGATTCGCACAGGATGCCAGACGGCCCCAGGGCCAGCCCAGATAGCAGGACTGAAAGAGAGGGAGAAGAAATGAATGAGACAGAGAGAGAGCGCGTTAGAGATCGGCCAAGATCTATATCTGCATTATGAGATCATCAGTTTATTCAATGGTGAGAGGGATCCTGGCATGAGCACAAACTGCAGGAAAGGGCCACGGTGCCAGCGTTATCTGCAAATGGCACCAAATATTACGTGCGTAAACACAACGTTTCTCCGAGACTCACTTCCTCATCCAGCAGCCCCCCAAAACACAAGGTGCCACTTAAACACCACCCAGGAGAGAGCCAGACCCCCAAAACACAATGCAGGAGAGATCCAGACCCCTAAAACACCACCCGGGAGAGGAATGCACCACCCAGGAGAGAGCCAGACCCCCAAACACCACCCAGGAGAGAGCCAAAACACAATGCAGGAGAGAAACGCACCACCCAGGAGAGAGAGCCAGACCCCCGAAACACCACCCAGGAGAGAGCCAGACCCCCAAACACCACCCAGGAGAGAGCCAAAACACAATGCAGGAGAGAAACGCACCACCCAGGAGAGAGAGCCAGACCCCCGAAACACCACCCAGGAGAGAGCCAGACCCCCGAAACACCACCCAGGAGAGAGCCAGACCCCCAAACACCACCCAGGAGAGAGCCAAAACACAATGCAGGAGAGAAACGCACCACCCAGGAGTGAGCCAGACCCCAAACACCGCCCAGGAGAGAGCCAGACCCCCAAAACACAATGCAGGAGATAAACGCACCACCCAGGAGAGAGAGCCAGACCCCCGAAACACCACCCAGGAGAGAGCCAGACCCCCGAAACACAATGCAGGAGAGAAATGCACCACCCAGGAAAGAGCCAGACCCCCGAAACACAATGCAGGAGATAAACGCACCACCCAGGAAAGAGCCAGACCCCCGAAACACCATCCGGGAGAGAAATGCTCCGGCCCCAGGAGAGAAACACGCCATTCAGATGATTTACGCGTCATCTTGCGGCCCTGCTGGCAGCACCCCCTGAGAGGTGGTCTCGGTACGCATGGCTTTGCCTGAATCCAGACATGAGGAGGGTTTGGCTGATTGCGGGGCTCGCTGGGACATACATCTTGCCGGGGGGGTCCCTCATGTCCCTTGTTGGTTGATTATTCCGATAATTGGACGTTATGACAGCAAACCGTGTTCATTATTGATTTGCTGCCAATATTATGAATCCCTCCAGATTGTAAGCTTGCGAGCCGGGCCCTCTCCACCTAATGTATTGGTTTACAAAGCTGACTTTGCTCCCAGAGCAGAGCTTTGCGGGGGTTAAACACGCCTGGTAAGCCGTCCACGTGTTGCCTCACGGATGACGGCGGCCGCTCGCTGTTTGCCTGCACTGCTGGTGCTTTGATGAGCCGCAAGACGGATCAATGACGCACTCCGGCATTCATAAGGTGCAGCGCTGTACAGCACTACAGCGTCTGCTGGTGCCATAGAGATGAAAGTGGCGCTTCTCCTGCGTGATGAGGAGCCATCGCATGCTAAAAGAACAACTCAACCAGGCAGCCGCTTAATACCCTGCCCCACGGTGTGCACCCAAAAGGCAAGACAAATTACCCCCGCACGAGGGAACCAACAACCCGGAACATACGTTTCAGCCTCCGTGGGCCTCGTCCGCGGGGTCCGGTTGGGATCCCTCCACGCACATCTGGACTCTCCCTTACACTTGTGAACTCTGAGAGATTGCCGAAGATCAACTCAACTGAGAACAGACAGCAGCCTCCTACTGACGAGGCCCATGGAGGCCAAAACGTACGACCCTCTGTAACAGCTGTGCTGTAGGCGAGCGGCCTAGGTGGGTCCCGCCACCCTCACCTGCGGCCTCCTGGGAAATGACGAGGCTTCTCAAGCTACATTAACCAGCCAATTGTGAAAATGATGGCCTATCGTTACAGCTCAATATGTTCAATAGTAATAATTAATCTCAGTGCCCCATCGCGTCAGCAGATCAATAAGCCACTGGGCCAAACCATCAATCACCCGCTGCGGCCGGAACACAGGCAGAAAAAGTTTCTATATATAGGCCTGGTTCAGATTAGTTTCATGTTCTATGACTCTTTGGTGTGATGTCATTAACTGCATCGGTAGCATTATGATGATGTCATTGGCATGAGTTTCAGATGTTATCATACCCCTTTCTGCACGTGGTTCATAACTGATAAAGCCTGGTGGGTCATACGTGGGTAAGACCCCCATCTGCTTCCTCTCACCTCCCAGCGTCTCCGACGGCTTGTATAAACCCTTATGGCAATGCTTGGCCCTCTTCAGTCTGGGCTCCGCTCTGGACCCTCTTACTAAACCCGCGGAGCACGAGCTTCACACTCTTAGGCTCCGTGACTCGCTCTCTCCTGGTTCTCATCCCCTCTCCCTTCCCAGTAACGCTCCCTCTCCCCGCTCAGTCTGGTTACCCCAAGGGCCCTGTCTGTTCTCTCTTTATGTGACCTCCCTCATCCTTTGGATTTCAGTACCAACTGGCTGCCGATGGCAGCCATCACCCCGTCCCCACGAGCTCACTGCCTCAGTGTCACCCCTTAACCCCCCCCCATTCAGACTGTTTCCAAAAATCTTATTGTTCATGGATAGGGCCGCTGGGTAGACTGGGGTTGGGCCAGTGGGTAGACTGTGGATGGGTAAATGGCAGACTAGGGGTGTGGTTGTTGGTTAAACTGGGGATGGGTAGATTGCAGACTGGGGGTGGTGGGTAGATGGCAGACTGGGGGTGGGGTGGTGTGCAGACTGGGAATGGGTAGAAGGCAGACTGGGGGTGGGTAGACTTGGGGTGGGTAGATGGCAGACTGGTGGTGGGTAGACTGGGAATGGGTAGAAGGCAGACTGGGGGTGGGCAGACTAGATGGGTCTAATGTTTATTATCTGCCGTCAAATTGATGTTGAGTGCTGTGATGCGCTACTTGTTATATCTTGCCACCCTTTGTACAGCGCCACAGAATATGATGGCGCTCCTAGAAAGGAGAGACATCAGAAATGAAAGAGAGACACATAGATATGGGGCCATAGAGGGACTGGTCAAATTAAACAGGGACACTTGGAAGTCATGAAACATTAGATACCCGTTGATTAGTTAGGCTTTTTTTATTCATATTTTTAGCTTTTGATGCAGTTTTGGGGATTAGAAGATAAATGTTGTGAATTGTAAAGCGATTTGGGGCGTCGGACCAGCAGGAAGCGTTTTAAGTGGATACAATGTGTCCGGCTTTTGGATTTTTGGCGCATGTCCCGAGCCGCAGCGCCCGGAGTAGGTGCAGCAACTTCAGAAACTGGAGGAAGAGCTGCGAACAATCTGTGGTCCTTAATGTGCGAGAAACCCCAAAAAGGAACTGGCCCTAATCCCGGCCACCATGGCAAACCACGGGGAGCAATGCCCTATAAATTATGTCCATGTTCCCCGCAGTGGTCCGGGTCCGCTTTCCCAGAAGTGATCCACGTTCCCGGCAGTGGTCCGAATCCACGTTCCCGGCAGTGGTCCGAATCCACGTTCCCGGCAGTGGTCCGAATCCACGTTCCCGGCAGTGGTCCGAATCCACGTTCCCGGCAGTGGTCCGAATCCACTTTCCCGGCAGTGGTCCGAATCCAGGTTCCTGGCAGTGGTCCATATTTCTTGCAGTGGCCCGGGTCCACATTCCCTGTAGTGGTCCATGTTCCACATTCCCTGCAGTGGTCCATGTTCCACACTTCCGGCAGTGGTCCATGTTCCCCGGCTGTGGTCCATGTTCCCGGCTGTGGTCCATGTTCCCGGCTGTGGTCCATGTTCCCAGCAGTGGTCCAGGTCCACGTTCCCGGCAGTGCTCCGGGTCCATGTTCCTGGCACTGGCCTGGGATGTGGATCTCGGGAACAGGCGCGTCAACAACTTCAGGGGCTTTAGTCTCCCCCAAACACGCCAGCCCCATGCATGTGCGCCTCTGGGGCCCTCAGGTGGTTGGGGGTCCCCACGCAGGAAAAGTCACAGCAAAAGCTGCAGCGAGCCGGAATCTCTCACGTTATAGCAGAGGATTTAATTCCCCGGTGTGTCAGGCTACAGACAGTAAAGGGTTAAGGATTCCATAGTCCCGCCCACTCCAGGTAGTGACATCAGACTGACTGGCAGAGCATTGTATGCGCTGATAGCAGCTGCAGAGCATCCACGCTGCACGGGGATACGGGCTGCAGAGCATCTACACTGCACTGGGATACAGGCTGCAGAGCATCCACACTGCACAGGAATACAGGCTGCAGAGCATCCACACTGCACAGGAATACAGGCTGCAGAGCATCCACACTGCACAGGAATACAGGCTGCAGAGCATCTACACTGCACGGGAATACAGGCTGCAGAGCATCTACACTGCACAGGGATACAGGCGGCAGAGCGTCTACACTGCACAGGGATACAGGCTGCAGAGCATCCACACTGCACAGGGATACAGGCTGCAGAGCATCAACACTGCACAGGGATACAGGCGGCAGAGCATCCACACTGCACAGGGATACAGGCTGCAGAGCATCCACACTGCACAGGGTACAGAGCATCCCATCAGCCTCAGGAGCAGAGCATCCACCCCCAGGGAGCAAACCACCCGCATCCAGGAGCAGAGCGTGTGTCTGGACCAGCTGGCTCTGCACAGAGGATGCTGAGTTTGTTCCTGCCCTCCATAGCTGGGGGGGTCCTGTCAGCACATGGGATGCAGCCCTGGGGGGCTGTGTGACCCCCAAACACAACACAGGTCAGTGCTTAGAGACAGACTGGGAGCTGTGTGTTTAACTGGGTGAACTGGACAGAATCCATCCAGGAAACAGGGGGTGTCTATCTACATCCCCTAGTGTTTGTATTGGAGAATGTACTGGGGAGGGTTTGCAAAGGTGGCTTTAGGGTAGGGGGTAATTGCACTCCAGGGCATTTAAAGATTTCAGGCCACGACCTACAGCGTTTTCATGTGTTTTACTTGAAGTTCCACTTGTATCCACAGGGGGCAGAGCGTAACATTGGCTCCAGGCAACATTTGCTCGATCACTGGATCCTTTCTGGGCTCATGTCATGGCTGTGCTGTCTCTTTTTGTAAATGTGTCTTCTATGCTCCTGGACCATGTGCGTGCAGCTTGTTCTCTGACAGATGAGTCGTGCGTCCCCACTGGTTCGCCGACCTTTGTGTGTAGGAGACCCAGTATAACAAATGTTTCCTGGGCTGCTGGGCGATTTTCTCCCCCCCTCCCCCATAGCAGTCGCACTCACAGTATATAACCCAGTAACATAGTAACTTATGTTCAAAAAAGCCCAGTCCCAATATGTCCCTCTGTGGGGCAGCTAATACAGAGGAGGCAAAACCCCCAAATTCCTTCTCACCGAATCAACAACCTGTAACTAATCCTGTCCTTATAACCCGTTATATTCCTCATATTGTATATTATATACTCTCCGACCCGTATAACTTATCCCGTCCTTATAACCCGTTATATCCTGTATATTCATCATATTACATATTATATACTCTCCCACCGTATAACTAATCCCGTCCTTATAACCCGTTATATCCTGTATATTCCTCATATTATATATTATATACTCTCCCCCGTATAACTAATCCCGTCCTTATATCCCGTTATATCCTGTATATTCATCATATTACATATTATATACTCTCCGGCCGTATAACTAATCCCGTCCTTATAACCCGTTATATCCTGTATATTCCTCATATTATATATTATATACTCTCCGGCCGTATAACTAATCCTGTCCTTATAACCCGTTATATCCTGTATATTCCTCATATTATATATTATATACTCTCCGGCCGTATAACTAATCCCGTCCTTATAACCCGTTATATCCGTGTATATTCCTCATATTATATATTATATACTCTCCCCCCCGTATAACTAATCCCGTCCTTATAACCCGTTATATCCTGTATATTCCTCATATTATATATTGTATACTCTCCGACCCGTATGACTAATCCCGTCCATATAACTCGTTATATCCTGTATATTCCTCATATTATATATTATATACTCTCCGGCCGTATAACTAATCCCGTCCTTATAACCCGTTATATCCTGTATATTCCTCATATTATATATTATATACTCTCTGGCCATATAACTAATCCCGTCCTTATATCCCGTTATATCCCTGTATATTCCTCATATTATATATTGTATACTCTCCGACCCGTATGACTAATCCCGTCCATATAACTCGTTATATCCTGTATATTCCTCATATTATATATTATATACTCTCCGGCCGTATAACTAATCCCGTCCTTATAACCCGTTATATCCTGTATATTCCTCATATTATATATTATATACTCTCTGGCCATATAACTAATCCCGTCCTTATATCCCGTTATATCCCTGTATATTCCTCATATTATATATTATATACTCTCCGACCGTATAACTAATCCCGTCCTTATAACCCGTTATATCCTGTATATTCCTCATATTATATATTATATGTTCTCCGGCCGTATAACTAATCCCGTCCTTATAACCCGTTATATCCCTGTATATTCCTCATATTATATATTATATACTCTCCCCCGTATAACTAATCCCGTCCTTATAACCCGTTATATCCTGTATATTCCTCATATTATATATTATATACTCTCCGGCCATATAACTAACCCCGTCCTTATAACCCGTTATATCCCTGTATATTCCTCATATTATATATTATATACTCTCCGGCCGTATAACTAGTCCCGTCCTCATAACCCGTTATATCCCTGTATATTCCTCATATTACATATTATACACTCTCCCCCCGTATAACTAACCCCGTCCTTATAACCCGTTATACCCTGTACATTCCTCATATTATATATTATATACTCTCCCCCCGTATAACTAACCCCGTCCTTATAACCCGTTATACCCTGTATATTCCTTATATTATATATTATATACTCTCCGGCCGTATAACTAATCCCGTCCTTATAACCCGTTATGTCCTGTATATTTCTCATATTATATATTATATACTCTCCGGCCATATAACTAACCCCGTCCTTATAACCTGTTATATTCTGTATATTCCTCATATTATATATTATATACTCTCTGGCCGTATAACTAATCCCATCCTTATAACCCGTTACATCCCTGTATATTCCTCATATTATATATTATATACTCTCCCCCCGTATAACTAATCCCGTCCTTATAACCCGTTATATCCTGTATATTCCTCATATTATATATTATATACTCTCCGTCCCGTATAACTAATCCTGTCCTTATAACCCGTTATATCCTGTATATTCCTCATATTATATATTATATACTCTCCGGCCGTATAACTAATCCCGTCCTTATAACCCGTTATATCCCTGTATATTCCTCATATTATATATTATATACTCTCCGACCGTATAACTAATCCCTTCCATATAACCCGTTATATCCCTGTATATTCCTCATATTATATATTATATACTCTCCGGCCGTATAACTAATCCCTTCCATATAACCCGTTATATCCTGTATATTCCTCATATTATATATTATATACTCTCCGGCCGTATAACTAATCCCGTCCTTATAACCCGTTATATCCTGTATATTCCTCATATTATATATTATATACTCTCCGGCCGTATAACTAATCCCATCCTTATAACCCGTTATATATCCCTGTATATTCCTCATATTATATATTATATACTCTCCGGCCGTATAACTAATCCCGTCCTTATAACCCGTTCTATCCCTGTATATTCCTCATATTATATATTATATACTCTCCGGCCGTATAACTAATCCCGTCCTTATAACCCGTTATATCCTGTATATTCCTCATATTATATATTATATACTCTTCGGCCGTATAACTAATCCCGTCCTTATAACCCGTTAAAACCATGTATATTCCTCATATTATATATTATATACTCTCCGGCCGTATAACTAATCCCATCCTTATAACCCGTTATATATCCCTGTATATTCCTCATATTATATATTATATACTCTCCGGCCGTATAACTAATCCCGTCCTTATAACCGGTTATATCCTGTATATTCCTCATATTATATATTATATACTCTCCCCCTGTATAACTAATCCCGTCCTTATAACCCGTTATATCCCTGTATATTCCTCATATTATATATTATATACTCTCCGGCTGTATAACTAATCCCGTCCTTATAACCCATTATATCCTGTATATTACTCATATTATATATTATATACTCTCCCCCGTATAACTAATCCCGTCCTTATAACCCGTTATATCCAGTATATTCCTCATATTATATATTATATACTCTACAGCCCATCATTAAGGCACCTGTTGGATATGATAGCACAGTTTCTGTGAGAAGTGGATTACACATTTTTACTGATCGTACTGCAAAGAACAATTTTTGCTGCTTTAGGTGAAAATTTGTTTCTATGAGTCTGAACGGAAGGCGTCTTGTCCTATCAATGAACAGATCATCAGAAAGAGTCTGGTGTTGTCCCCCACACGCAGTCCTATAAAGACATCATAGTTTCTTCAAAACCTTCATTTTGTTTCCTCTGAGTTCAGACGTGGACTCGCTTGTTTGCTTCAGATCATCGTCCTGCTCTAGAACCATCTGCACGGGAGCTTTAGATCACAAACTGAGGGCCGGACGTTCTCCTCCATGATTTTCTGGTGGATCAGACTTCATGATTCCATCAGCTATGGCGTTGCCAGGTCCAGAAGCAGCAAAGCCTCCTCCGCGTGTGAGTGTGAGTGTGTGCGATGATGATGTTATTTGGAACGCTGCGTTATCTTTACCCCAGATGTAACGGGACCCACTACTTCCACAAAGTTCCACTTCTGACTCATCAGTCCACAGATTATTATCCCAAAAGTTTTGGGGCTCATCAAGATGTTTTTGGGTAAATGCGAGAGGAGGCTTTGTGTGCTTTTTGGTCAGCGGTGGTCCTCGGCTTGGAACTCAGCCATGGATGAGATTTTTGCGCAGTCTTCCTTATCGTGGAATCGAGAACACAGGTTTTACCTGAGGAAGTGAGACCGGCCGTTCTTTACGTGTTAGTCCGGGTCCTTCTATGGCCTCCTGGATGAGCGGTCGAGGAGGTCTTGGGGGAATTTTTGTGTTTAGATCCGACAGGGCCGGCAGTAATCACGCCTGGGTGGGTCTAGTGAAACCGAAACCAATTATCAATTCATTTTGGTTAATTGGTTGAATTAGTAACAAAGCGGGCAATTACTTTTTCACACAGGGGCAGGAAGGGTGGGAAGTTTTTTCCTCCCATACATAAAACAGCATTGTGTGTTACTCGGGTTATCTTTGTCTAATATTAAAATGACTCGTATGATCCGAAACATTTAAATGTGACAAATATGCAAATATAGAAGAAATCGGGAAGGGGCCAAATACTTTTCACAGCGCTGTATTTATCTATAGATACATATACAATATATATATATATATATACACAGAGGCGTGTCTACTGAAAATAGCGCCTATGGCAAGCACTGAAATTGCGCCCCTGTCCAAATATCTAAAACCCATTTATCAGCCCCTGTGATCTCAGCACTGAAGGTATATATCAAATAAACAGAATCAGACATACAATAATAATATATGAAACGTAGCATCGCAGGTATAGATCAAATAAATACATGGAAACCGCATTGCAGGTATTAATCAACTGAATAAGACATATTAACCCTGTATTTGCAGGTGTACATAGCAGATATGGATCTACAGAATAACACAAAAACTCAGCTTTGCAGGTATAGATCAATTGGAATTCACATAAAAACTCTGCATTAAAGGTATATTTAAAACCCCCTAAATTACAGGCATAGATCACAGGTTGCACACCCCAACCACACTGCCCACATAGAACCTGGCCAGCACTCAGATAACACACATAAGATTTGCCATCTTTGTCCCCAAATAGCCCAGCACAATTCAACTTTGTCCCCAAACAGTCCGGCCTGTGCCATCTTTGTCTCATATGCACCCTGCCTGTGCCATCTTGGTCCCCAAGGCTCAAATCTCCTGATAGTGCCATCTTTGCCCTTCCACAATTATACATCTATGATACACACACACACTTTTACAGTCACTCACTAATTGCTAGGCGCCCCTCTCTCTCCTCCGCATAAAAAAAAAAAGACAGCGTTTGAAAGCCGCTCACTGGCGCCCCCCTTTCAAATGGCGCCTATGGCATGAGCCATAGGTGCCATACCCTAGATACGCCTCTGTATATATATATAGCGCTGTATTTATCTATAGATACATATACAATATATATAGAGTCTGCCTTTAGTCTGTGGGGTGTCAGACACCAGCTGCTGCGCGGTCACTTGATGCACATCGGCGTGTGACGTTACGGCGTCACAGTGACCAGGGTGAGGCTGCATCTTACATATAACGTGAGAGCGTCACGGAGTAATGTCTGTCTCTTCCTCCTGCAGGATCCATCAGCGCGGAGCCAGGGTCACAGGAGACGTCACCGGTGGGCTGGGATTTTGGGTCTTCTCCGCTGCCAGGAATGGACGCTCATGCTAAGCTGCCTAACGTCACACTTTGGGGGCATTAAGGAACCCGTGGTGGAGTTTCTCCAGACTCGACGTGCCAATGACTTGTGCCTCTTTTCTGATCCTGCGATCCAGAGGCGCTGTGTGGGCCCTGAGCGCGGCGGAAATGGCTCATATCCCCATGTACCTCAACCCGGCGATGCTGGTCCTGTTCAGCTGTGACCTCTGCCTGGTGAGAGGAAGTAAGTGCCAGGGATACGTGTATCACGGGGAGGGCGGGGATTCTGGGATACGGGCATCATGGGGTGGGCGGGGATTCTGGGATACGGGCATCACGGGTTGGGTGAGGATTCTGGATACAGGCATCACGGGGGGGCGGGGATTCTGGATACAGGCATCACGGGGGGCGGGGATTCTGGATACAGGCATCACGGGGGGGCGGGGATTCTGGATACAGGCATCACGGGGGGGGGCGGGGATTCGGGATACAGACTAGACGGGCCGGATGGGGCCGATTTGCTGCCGGGTTCTGGGTTTTTAAGGATATCCTCAAATTATCCTGGTCTGGTCCAGAGTACTGGGTGCCGTGTAATCCCTGGAACAGTGTGTTCGGCGCTGTGCTGAGTGTCTGGGACACAGCTATAAGGGCAGTGTTTTCAGCGACAAGAAGTGAGGGGTGACGCTCTAACTCCGCAGCCAGGAACACCCCGGTAGTCCCCCATCAGAAGCCCCATGATGTGACGTGTTAATGGGACAGTCCCATGTAAAGTGACCTAATGACCGTGACGTGTTAATGGGACAGTCCCATGTAAAGTGACCTAATGACCGTGACGTGTTAATGGGACAGTCCCGTGTAAAGTGACCTAATGACCGTGACGTGTTAATGGGACAGTTCCGTGTAGCATAATATGTGTGTAAACCCCATACTCTGGGCATTTAATTCCTGGGCCTGGTGTCTGCGAGGCTTGTAGCTCTTGTGGTATACATGTACCAGGGCTGTGGGCCCTGTGTGCTGTGTTTACCCCCCATGGGGCATTTCATTGTTGCACTTTTAACCCTTTCAGTACACTGAAGGAATGGCTCTATGTCTTGCCTAATGCCCGTTTATCATTTGGTGTGAAATCTCCCTGAATAGGTTAAAGTCATCCCTTGGGTTCCAGCTTCCTGCTGACGTCCCCACTCACGCTCAAGGTCACTCCCCCCCCATCTCACCATCTCTTCAAGGCCTGTTTCCCGTGACGTGGGTTTCTGTCACGTGCTCTGCATTGCGATGGCATCCGCAGTATATGCGGCCTGCTGCAGCAATTTATAGACAGAGCGCATCCGGGGACTGTCCCTCCACACGCATGTCTCATAACCTGTGTGCTGCGGCTGTCTCTGCAGTCCCTCCACACGCATGTCTCGTAACCTGTGTGCTGCGGCTGTCTCTGCAGTCCCTCCACACGCATGTCTCGTAACCTGTGTGCTGCGGCTGTCTCTGCAGTCCCTCCACACGCATGTCTCGTAACCTGTGTGCTGGAGCTGTCTCTGCAGTCCCTCCACGCATCTGTCTCGTAACCTGTGTGCTGGAGCTGTCTCTGCAGTCCCTCCACGCGTCTGTCTCATAATCTGTGTGCTGGAGTCGTCTCTGCGGTCCCTCCACGAGTCTGTCTCATAACCTGTGTGCTGGGGCTGTCTCTGCAGTCCCTCTGATGTGCAGATTCTGTAGCGCTATACAATGATATCATACATGAAACAGCAGGGTGTGTGACCTCTAGAGCTTACAATCTACCCCAGCAGGATGTCCCGTCTCTCGTACGCTAATCCGAGGGTCTGTCGAGGAGCAGAAACTGCCTCCCGTATATTATCACTGTACAGCGCGGTGATGTCACCCGTATATTATCACTGTACAGCGCGGTGATGTCACCGGTATATTATCACTGTACAGCGCGGTGATGTCACCGGTATATTATCACTGTACAGCGCGGTGATGTCACCGGTATATTATCACTGTACAGCGCGGTGATGTCACCGGTATATTATCACTGTACAGCGCGGTGATGTCACCGGTATATTATCACTGTACTGCGCGGTGATGTCATCGGTATATTATCACTGTACTGTGCGGTGATGTCACCAGTATATTATCACTGTACAGCGCGGTGATGTCACCGGTATATTATCACTGTACTGCGCGGTGATGTCATCGGTATATTATCACTTTACTGCGCGGTGATGTCACCGGTATTATCATTGTACAGCGCTGTGATGTCACCGGTATATTATCACTGTACAGCGCGGTGATGTCACCGGTATATTATCACTGTACTGTGCGGTGATGTCACCGGTATATTATCACTGTACAGCGCGGTGATGTCACCGGTATATTATCACTGTACTGTGCGGTGATGTCACCGGTATATTATCACTGTACAGCGCGGTGATGTCACCGGTATATTATCACTGTACTGCGCGGTGATGTCATCGGTATATTATCACTGTACTGTGCGGTGATGTCACCAGTATATTATCACTGTACAGCGCGGTGATGTCACCGGTATATTATCACTGTACTGCGCGGTGATGTCATCGGTATATTATCACTTTACTGCGCGGTGATGTCACCGGTATTATCATTGTACAGCGCTGTGATGTCACCCGTATTATCACCACGCGGTGTCAAATTGCTGTCATCTGCTTGTTGCGTGTAACCTGCCGGCAGATGGCGGCGTCCTCGCCAAGGTCTCCCACGTCTCTGCTGCCGTTCTGGGATCTTGCCAGCTGAGAGCAGCCATCTGTCAGAGCGAAGCACCGGGGGCCGCAGGACACGCTAGTACATGCTAAATCCCCCACCTCAGGGGCCGCAGGACACGCTAGTACATGCTAAATCCCTCACCTCAGGGGCCGCAGGACACGCTAGTACATGCTAAATCCCCCACCTCAGATACTGCAGGACACGCTAGCACATGGTAATCCTCCACCTCAGGGGCCGCAGGACACACCAGCACATGCTAATTCCTCCCTGGGGGCCGCAGGATACGCCGGCGGATGCTAATCCCCTCCCCACGCCGAGCCCGTGCAGCTGGTCTCTGGCAATACATGTGACAAACATGAGATGGCTGTGAATGGTGTGAGTGCCCCGGAGCTGGCGTTACTCCCCCGTGGGGTGCGGGGGCCGAGACATCGCCCCGTTTCCTCACTCGGATTCTGTGTTCTGTCTCCTCAGACCGACCACCATCTCCAGTCAATGTGACGGTGACTCAACTCAAAGCCAACTCTGCCACGGTGTCCTGGGACGTCCCCGAAGGAGATGTCATCATTGGATATGCAATATCCCAACAGGTACTGTCGCCCTGCACTGGGAGGGGCAGACTGTCCTACAGCTCCCTCCTGTCTGTGTCGCCCTGCAGGGGTCAACTTCGTGTCCCATATCTCCCTCCTGTCTGTGTTGCCCCGCAGTGGGAGGGGCAGACTCCGTCTCCCATATCTCCCTCCTGTCTGTGTTGCCCCGCAGTGGGAGGGGCAGACTCCGTCTCCCATATCTCCCTCCTGTCTGTGTTGCCCCGCAGTGGGAGGGGCAGAATGGTCTTTACCCCCGTGTGAGGTGGGTTCTCTTTCTCTCCAGAGGCAGGATGGGCAGATCCACAGGTTTATCCGGGAAGTTAACACCACGAACCGCGCCTGCGTCCTCTGGGACCTGGAGGAAGACACGGACTACATCATCCAGGTCCAGTCCATCGGCCTTTACAGCGAGAGTCAGGCAAGCAAGAGAATCCATTTCCGCACCTTAAAGGAGACCGACCGGCTGCCATCCAACAGCTCCAACCAAGGTACTGGCTACCCCTGCATCACATGCGCTGCTGCTGCTGGGGAACATGCGCTGCTGCTGCTGGGGAACATGCGCTGCTGGGGAACATGCGCTGCTGCTCTGGAACATGCGCTGCTGCTCTGGAACATGCGCTGCTCAAGACATGCGCTGCCGGGAAACATGCACTGCTTGGGACAGGCGCTGCTCGGTACATACGCTGCCGCCTGCGTTGCTCTCCTCGGTGGCTGTTAGCAGCTGTTTTCCCTGCAGGAGAGATCACGGTGCAGGGAGTGGACAAGGAGCGCCAGCTGGAGACCGGAGAGATCATCATCATAGTCGCGGTCCTGCTAATGTGGGCAGGTGAGTGAAGAGAGGGGGTCCGCGAACATTGCACCCCGCAACCAGCATGCCACATACACAGAGACGGGGTCCCCAAACACTGCACCCCGCAACCAGCATGCCACATATACATAAGGATGGGATGAGTTATACGACCTGAGAGTATATAATTTGAGGAATATACAGGATATAACGGGTTATAAGGACGGGATTAGTTATACGGGGGGAGAGTATATAATATATAATATGAGGAATATACAGGATATAACGGGTTATAAGGACGGGATTAGTTATACGGCCAGAGAGTATATAATATATAATATGAGGAATATACCGGATATAACGGGTTATAAGGACGGGATTAGTTATACGGGGGGAGAGTATATAACATATAATATGAGGAATATACAGGATATAACGGGTTATAAGGACGGGATTAGTTATACGGTATGGAGAGTATATAATATATAATATGAGGAATATACAGGATATAACGGGTTATAAGGACGGATTAGTTATATGGCCGGAGAGTATATAATATATAATATGAGGAATATACAGGATATAACGGGTTATAAGGACGGGATTAGTTATACGGCCGGAGAGTATATAATATATAATATGAGGATATACAGGGATATAACGGGTTATAAGGACGGGATTAGTTATACGGCCGGAGAGTATATAATATATAATATGAGGAATATACAGGATATAACGGGTTATAAGGACGGGATTAGTTATACGGTATGGAGAGTATATAATATATAATATGAGGAATATACAGGGATATAACGGGTTATAAGGACGGGATTAGTTATACGGCCAGAGAGTATATAATATATAATATGAGGAATATACAGGATATAACGGGTTATAAGGACGGGATTAGTTATACGGGGGGGAGAGTATATAATATATAATTTGAGGAATATACAGGATATAATGGGTTATAAGGACGGGATTAGTTATACGGGGGGAGAGTATATAATATGAGGAATATACAGGGATATAACGGGTTATAAGGATGGGATTAGTTATACGGGGGAGAGTATATGATATATAATATGAGGAATATACAGGGATATAACGGGTTATAAGGACGGGATTAGTTATACGGCCGGGGAGTATATAATATATAATATGAGGAATATACAGGGATATAACGGGATATAAGGACGGGGTTAGTTATATGGCCGGAGAGTGTATAATATATAATATGAGGAATATACAGGATATAACGGGTTATAAGGATGGGATTAGTTATGCGGGGGGAGAGTATATAATATATAATATGAGGAATATACAGGGATATAACGGGTTATAAGGACGGGATTAGTTATACGGGGGGGAGAGTATATAATATATAATATGAGGAATATACAGGATATAACGGGTTATAAGGACGGGATTAGTTATACGGCCGGAGAGTATATAATATATAATATGAGGAATATACAGGGATATAACGGGTTATAAGGACGGGATTAGTTATACGGGGGAGAGTATATAATATATAAAATGAGGAATATACAGGATATAACGGGTTATAAGGATGGGATTAGTTATACGGCCGGAGAGTATATAATATGAGGAATATACAGGATATAACGGGTTATAAGGACGGGATTAGTTATACGGCCGGAGAGTATATAATATATAATATGAGGAATATACAGGATATAACGGGTTATAAGGACGGATTAGTTATACGGCCGGAGAGTATATGATATATAATATGAGGAATATACAGGGATATAACGGGTTATAAGGACGGATTAGTTATACGGCCGGAGAGTATATAATATATGATATGAGGAATATACAGGGATATAACGGGTTATAAGGACGGGATTAGTTATACGGGGGGAGAGTATATAATATATAATATGAGGAATATACAGGGATATAACGGGTTATAAGGACGGGATTAGTTATACGGGGGGAGAGTATATAATATATAAAATGAGGAATATACAGGATATAACGGGTTATAAGGATGGGATTAGTTATACGGCCGGAGAGTATATAATATGAGGAATATACAGGATATAACGGGTTATAAGGACGGGATTAGTTATACGGCCGGAGAGTATATAATATATAATATGAGGAATATACAGGATATAACGGGTTATAAGGACGGATTAGTTATACGGCCGGAGAGTATATGATATATAATATGAGGAATATACAGGGATATAACGGGTTATAAGGACGGATTAGTTATACGGCCGGAGAGTATATAATATATGATATGAGGAATATACAGGGATATAACGGGTTATAAGGACGGATTAGTTATACGGCCGGAGAGTATATGATATATAATATGAGGAATATACAGGGATATAACGGGTTATAAGGACGGATTAGTTATACGGCCGGAGAGTATATAATATATAATATGAGGAATATACAGGGATATATTGGGTTATAAGGACGGGATTAGTTATACGGCCAGAGAGTATGTAATATATAATATGAGGAATATACAGGGATATAACGGGTTATAAGGACGGGATTAGTTATACGGGGGTAGAGTATATAATATATAATATGAGGAATATACAGGGATATAACGGGTTATAAGGACGGGATTAGTTATACGGGGGTAGAGTATATAATATATAATATGAGGAATATACAGGGATATAACGGGTTATAAGGACGGGATTAGTTATACGGGGGTAGAGTATATAATATATAATATGAGGAATATACAGGATATAACGGGTTATAAGGACGGGATTAGTTATACGGGGGGAGAGTATATAATATATAATATGAGGAATATACAGGATATAACGGGTTATAAGGACAGGATTAGTTATACGGGGGGAGAGTATATAATATGAGGAATATACATGGATATAACGGGTTATAAGGACGGGATTAGTTATACGGCCGGGGAGTATATAATATATAATATGAGGAATATACAGGGATATAACGGGATATAAGGACGGGGTTAGTTATATGGCCGGAGAGTATATAATATATAATATGAGGAATATACAGGATATAACGGGTTATAAGGACGGGATTAGTTATACGGCCGGAGAGTATGTAATATATAATATGAGGAATATACAGGATATACCGGGTTATAAGGACGGGATTAGTTATACAGGGGGAGAGTATATAATATATAATATGAGGAATATACAGGATATAACGGGATATAAGGACGGGATTAGTTATACGGGGGGAGAGTATATAATATATAATATGAGGAATATACAGGATATAACGGGTTATAAGGATGGGATTAGTTATGCGGGGGGAGAGTATATAATATATAATATGAGGAATATACAGGGATATAACGGGTTATAAGGACGGGATTAGTTATACGGGCCGGCGAGTATATAATATATAATATGAGGAATATACAGGATATAACGGGTTATAAGGACGGGGTTAGTTATACGGGGGGAGAGTATATAATATATAATATGAGGAATATACAGGATATAACGGGTTATAAAGATGGGGTTAGAGTATATAATAGATAATTGTTTCCATTTTTGACGCACAGTTGGAAATCACTTCATTGTGGGGTTTTTGCTTCTTCTGGATCTGGGGGGAATGTGATGGATTCGATTCATTCGATGAGAAATGAGTACCCACTCCATGCCACAGAGAGCCCCCAAACATCCCATGGCTAGGATTGCAGCCCTTTCTCTCCATATCTGGTTTTCATGTTTCCCTCCGTACGTTTTTTCTTTCTTCCATGAATTTCACCCGATTCCGATGTGTTTTTTCTGAACTATCTTTTTCCAACAGCGGTCATCGCCCTATTCTGCCGACAGTATGACATCATCAAGGACAATGACTCCAATAACAATAAGGAGAAAGTGAAAGCGTCTTCGGAGCAGAGCACGCCGGAGCGGCAGACGGGCGGGTTGCTGCGCAAGGTGAGGGCAAGAAGTTCCGTGGATTTGAGATGCAGGTTACAGGGTTGTGAATAATTCTACCTTTTAATATTGTTCTCTTTTCTGCCTAGAAGAAGACACCGTCTGTCAACATCATAGAAGTGTAAGGCAGGGGTGTCCACGGCCACGAGGCCACGTTCACAAAATACCAAGGAGCACCAAGGACTGGAGACTTCTTATAGCAATACCACAAAGAACTCTGCCGCCGGCGGAGGACGTTCAAGGGCTCACCCTGTCCACTGTAACCACCACAGAGACCGTGCCAGCTGTGGCAATACTGTGGACTCCCAACCCACCCCAAGGCGGAGGCATCATTCATTCCACGAGAACGCACGGCACCTGCCCGGGGGCGATGGACTTGGCCGTCCTGCCGGTGTGCGGTGTTCCTTTGCTTCACCACCTCACCCAAATAATCCCGCGCTGTATGGGGTTAGTGTGCCTGCGCGTGTTAGGGCCACGGGGAAGCTCCCCCGCTGAATGTTCTTCACATGTTTTCAGGGCTTAAGTGTCATAGAAACACGTTCATGCTTCTGGTATAGGATGCACCTGTTTTTGACTCTCTTTGAGTTACTCATTTAGCCGATAGGACCGGCGTCGGAAAGATCCTCCGGGCCTCGTCAGAGTTTCTCTTCTTTGAGGCAGTTTGGGTTAAACATCAAGGGCAGCTTTAAAAATAACCATTTCTATACTTTGTAGTGTTTTTGGTCTTTACCACCACTGCTGGGGGGCAGTAAATATACCAGACAAATGGACTTCTGAGTGGAGACCCAAGGGAAGGAACTTGGGGTGGGTGAGGAGTCTGTGTGTGTGGGGGGGGGGAGTCTGTGTGCGGGGGGGGTGAGGAGTCTGTGTGCGGGGGGGGTGAGGAGTCTGTGTGCGGGGGGGGGTGAGGAGTCTGTGTGCGGGGGGGGGTGAGGAGTCTGTGTGCGGGGGGGGCGGGTGAGGAGTCTGTGTGCGGGGGGGGAGGGTGAGGAGTCTGTGTGCGGGGGGGGGTGAGGAGTCTGTGTGCGGGGGGGGGTGAGGAGTCTGGGTGCGGGGGGGCGGGGTGAGGAGTCTGTGTGCGGGGGGGGGTGAGGAGCTTGTGTGCGGGGGGGGGGGTGAGGAGCCTGTGTGCGGGGGGGGGTGAGGGGCCTGTGTGAGGGGGGGGTGAGGAGTCTGTGTGCGGTGGGGGGGTGAGGAGTCTGTGTGCAGGGGGGGTGAGGAGCCTGTCTGCAGGGGTTTCCGCTTGAGCCGCCAGTGAACCGCTGATAAAGGAACATAAATGTGTTAGGGATTCCAGTGCAAAGTTTGCCAAGTCGCATAATCACCGTAGAAACCAATGAAATGGCCTGCTAATTGGACCAACCTTTCTATTGGTTTCTATAGCAATAAGAAAGCATTTCAAACTTTGAGCCAGAATCAGAACACGCCGTCCGCCCTTTTACCCCCAGTCTCTGCCCCCCCCTGCAGGAGCGGTCGTGTATTACACGCCGCCCGCCCTTTTACCCCCAGTCTCTGCCCCCCCTGCAGGAGCGGTCGTGTATTACACGCCGTCCGCCCTTTTACCCCCAGTCTCTGCCCCCCCTGCAGGAGCGGTCGTGTATTACACGCTGTCCGCCCTTTTACCCCCAGTCTCTGCCCCCCCCTGCAGGAGCGGTCGTGTATTACACGCCGTCAGCCCTTTTACCCCCAGTCTCTGCCCCCCCCTGCAGGAGCGGTCGTGTATTACACGACGTCAGCCCTTTTACCCCCAGTCTCTGCCCCCCCCTGCAGGAGCGGTCGTGTATTACACACCGTCAGCCCTTTTACCCCCAGTCTCTGGCCCCCCCCCTGCAGGAGCGGTCGTGTATTACACGACGTCAGCCCTTTTACCCCCAGTCTCTGCCCCCCCCTGCAGGAGCGGTCGTGTATTACACGCCGTCAGCCCTTTTACCCCCAGTCTCTCCCCCCCTTCAGGAGCGGTCGTGTTTTACACACCGTCCGCCCTTTTACCCCCAGTCTCTGCCCCCCCCTGCAGGAGCAGTCGTGTATTACACGCCGTCCGCCCTTTTACCCCCAGTCTCTGCCCCCCCCTGCAGGAGCGGTCGTGTATTACACGCCGCCCGCCCTTTTACCCCCAGTCTCTGCCCCCCCCTGCAGGAGCGGTCGTGTATTACACCCCGTCAGCCCTTTTACCCCTAGTCTCTCCCCCCCCTCCAGGAGCGGTCGTGTATTACACACCGTCCGCCCTTTTACCCCCAGTCTCTGCCCTCCCTGCAGGAGCGGTCGTGTATTACACGCCGTCCGCCCTTTTACCCCCAGTCTCTGCCCCCCCTGCAGGAGCAGTCGTGTATTACACGCCGTCCGCCCTTTTACCCCCAGTCTCTGCCCCCCCCTGCAGGAGCGGTCGGGTATTACACGCCGTCAGCCCTTTTACCCCCAGTCTCTGCCCCCCCCTGCAGGAGCGGTCGTGTTTTACACGCCGTCAGCCCTTTTACCAGATTACGCCTCAAATTGTCCACATTTTGGCTTCTTGCCGATAGATTGTGTGTGGCGGGAAGTCAGGGTCGTTCTGGGAGTTGTAGGAGTTGCTCGCAGAAGATCCACGTGGACTCGCTTTAAAACTCGCTTGTGGCCTCGTCCTGTGTTTACAAAACCGCCGCTTCGTGATAATAAACCAGGAGTTTCACCCCGTTTTTCCGATGCAGTTAATGCCGGACTTCGGCGCTCCCTGAACCGCTGGGTGCCGAATCCTGCCGGCGATCAACCGATGTAACTAATCTGCCGTTTACCGCGCGGCGCCCCCTGTGCCGTGATTACACGCCGCGCCACGTCGTGCATCTGTAAATAACATACATGTCCTCCGTTAACCCCTTCAGTGCCAGCGAGGCATTGCTCTGCTGCGCCACAGGGTGTGATCTGCACGTCTATGTAAATGAGAAGCATGTGACTGCGCTGTACATACTGTGTATGCTGTATATTCCTGTATAGCCACGTGTGACACTGTATATAGGGGACTCCTATATCCTATACTATTGCACCATAACAATCGCAAGTCTTCCAATCACTGAGCAGAGTGCCGGGGTACTCGAAATCCCTGTGTAAGCGTGTGCTGGTGTACCCCCGGCTGCGTGTGAGCACGTGTGCCGGTGTACCCCCCCCAGCTGCGTGTAGGCACGTGTGTCTGTGTACCCTTCCAGGCCGCGTGTAGGCACGTGTACCCCGGCCGCGTGTAGGCATGATGCTAATCTCATTGGTAGTGAAATGTTCTTATCGTGTCACATGGTACTCTGTCCCCTCTGCTCTCAGCCTGATCTCTCTACGCTTCCCACTTATTCTTATAACCCCAGTGGTCCTCTGACACCACGTCCAGTCCTTCGCTGCACCTTCATAACCCTCCTAATTCCCGGACCTTCTCACCCCCGACCATGACTATGATGTCCCCTCCACTTCCCTTCTCAGTCCTGTTCCATCGTACACCGGGCCTTTCTCACCCCTGACCTTGGGCCCCAAGTCCTCTCCGCTCTCCCTTTATTCTCGCTCTTCTCGCCCTTGACCGTGGGTGTGAAGTCCCGTCCACAGAGCTCTCCACTAACATCGATACTCTGCTGTCATGGATATCCAACAATCGCAACACAACACAGGTTCGTCCAAAAAAAAAAAACGGTGAAATATATGCGTGGGGCACGATAACTGGGGTCCTTTTAGTGGATAGTTTGTGTTTTCTCCCTTTTCTGAGGTAACGTACCCTGTAATGCCTGATGAGGTTGGAGAATCTGAGACGGTTCCTCCACCTCTCCAGATCCTTCACATTTCGAGGTCGACGCTGGTGGACTCTCCCCACAGGTTTTCTATGGGGTTCAGTCAGGGGACTGGGTGGCCACGGCAGGACCTCGATTTTATGGTCAGTTCACCATTTTTGTGTTGATTTTGATGTATGTTTTGGATCATTGTCCTGCTGGAAGATCCGAGGCCTGTTCTGCTTTCTCGCAGAGGCGGTGCGGGTTTCAGTTAATATCGGTTGAGATTCGGTAGAGTCCATGATGCCGTGTATCCTAACAGTATATCCCCTGTCAGAAAAACAGCCCCAAAACATTAAAGAGCCACCACCATATTTATCTGTGGGCATGAGGTAAATCTCCATATGGCTTCCTCTCTGTGCGCCAAACCCACCTCTGCTGTTTGTTCCCAAAAAACTCTATTGTGGTTTCATCTGACCGTAGAACCAGAACCCAATCCGACGTCACCTTCATCATCACTCGTGGGGATGTAGGTGATGTCCGATTGTAGTTTTGGGGACTTTCTCACCCGAAGACGCAACCAACGTCTGCGATTCTCCAGCTGCGGTCCTCGGAGATTTGTTTGGCCTCTTTGCAGTGCATTGAGACAATATAGACACACTATGGACACGCTATGGACACACTATGGACACGCGTCCTCTCCCAGGTTCCTTCATGACGTGGGATCTTCTTAATTATCGCTCTCATGGTGGAAATGGGCATTTTGTGAAGCTCCACAGCCGTTTGCCGCTCGTCCCAGCGATATTCCTTGGGTGAATGACTAAGGGAATGCGGCCCATGTGACACGGTCAAACTATTTCCTGTTCCTAGTCACCCAGTGTACTAAAAAAAAAAAAAAAAGTAAAATATTACTGGGGATAAACTTCAAATATATTTTCCCGAACCCAGATATATTGCACAGCTTTTACTTTTGCGCTGCGATTGTTGGATATCCACGAGATCCGAGTATTTTGTTTATTGTTTGAAGAAAATATCAAAAGGTTAAACAATAAAGACAATTTTTCACAGCCTTCTTTCCTCGTGTTTACCGAGGGGGCCGATATGAGGGGGGGCTCTGTAATATCACCCCCCCTCTCCCCTCATTCATGGACCTGGACCTGGTGCTCCTCACCACCGACCGACTCGACTGACCTTCATCGCTGTTTGTTAATTTCAGGTTATTCGCTTTTCACCGTCTCCTGACGGCTGTCACCGTCTCCTGCCAGCTGTCACCGCCGGGCCCCGGCTGTCACCGTCTCCTGCCGGCTGTCACCATCTCCTGCCGGCTGTCACCTCCCCATCGGCCTCGTCTCATTCTCAGGTTCTTTTTCCACCTCCGAGGTCTCGTGGCCGAATACTCAGCCGGATCTGGGTGGAAAGTGTCTTTTTATTTGTCATTGTTGGTTGTTTTCTGTGCGGTAAGTGTTGTCTCGTGTCCGGCAGGGAAGTCCTGCCGGTGCCACAGAGCCGCCGCTGTTTCCCGTTTAACCCAAATCTGTCTGTTTCTTTGTATTCCGCTTCTTGTTTTCTGCATCGTTACCCTGTCTGTCGGTTTTATATAAATACAGATATAAGCAGCACTCGCCCGTCTCTGTGTCATCTACGGCCACGAGCGGCAGCCACCGCCGATTCTCACGAGCAGGGGGTGGTTCGCACATTACCCCACCGCCCCTACACAAACTAAGCTACAAGCGAGGCATGCGCAACTCGCAAGGAGCCCGAATGCTGATACAAGAGCCACGGCCACCCTGCGGGTATAGAGCGCCAACAGCTACCGACGCATTCCCGCCCGACACCAATCACCAAACAGCCCCGCTTAACAAATACCAGCAAAACCATTTCTTTATTAGTGATACAAAGCAGCCTCGTGGAGGGGGAGGGAAACGCGGCCGCTGGTCCGCGGCGGGGGAAGGGAACGTGGCCGCTGGTCTGCGGCGGGGGAAGGGAACGTGGCCGCTGGTCCGCGGCGGGGGAAGGGAACGTGGCCGCTGGCCCGTGGTGGGCCTGGGAAGACATTGGCCCAAGCCGGGCGTAAGAGGTTGAACGGTCCGTGGCCCCGATTTGCTGGATGTTCAGATCTTTCGTGGGGCTGAACTTTAAAGGTCCAAAAGCACATCAGGCGCCCTCAGTGCAGGGCAGTCCACCTTCAACAAAGTACCCCAGTAGGGTCAATATGGAAGCGGCCATCCGTGGAGCGCGGTGGCCCCAGCTCCAATGAAGGAGCGAAGCGGAGCGTCTACGGCGGTGACCACAGGCCACGTCCCAGGAGACCCTTTAAAGGCAGCTTCTCCCCAGCGCAGGATCATCACCGGGAATCCAGGTAAACCATTCATCCACCACGGCTCCGGGGCCCCGCGCACCACCGCAGGAGATCTGATGTCACTTCCGTGCGTGGCACGTACCGGCCAGACTCAACGACCCTGAAAACCAGAAATCACAGAATTATCTGAATTCAAGCAAAAAAAACCCCAGGGCGGCACGGCATGGCACGACACTCTACAGCACAGCACGGCGGTACTCTACAGGGTGGCACGGCACAGTGCGACACTCTACAGCACTGGGCGACGCGGCACAGCTCGACCCGGCACTCTACAGCACGACACAGCCGGACCCGGCACTCTACAGCACAATGCGACACAGCTGGACCCGGCACTCTACAGCACGGAACGCGTCACAGCGCGGCACCGAGGAGCCTCGCACACCAGCGATAAGATCTCACCCGCGGCATCGCCTCCTTCAGGAGCAAAGCAGCTTGGAGGGGAGAAAAGCCATTAGAAATAATCAGAGGCACACAGGAGAGGAGAGCGGCCACAAAGAGGAGAGGGTGAGGGGGAGGAGAGCGGCCACAAAGAGGAGAGGGCGACGGGGAGGAGAGCAGCCACAAAGAGGAGAGGGCGACGGGGAGGAGAGCAGCCACAAAGTGGGTGAGAGACATGTGTGACGGGGAGGAGAGGAGCTACAAAGTGGGAGAGGGACACGGGAGAGGGACACGGGGAAGGGAAGAGCCACAAAGTGGGAGAGGTATATGGGCCATTAGAAATAATCAGAGGAGAGGAGCGGAGGGTGTGATCCCCCGACACTCACCTGGAAAAGGCTTCATCCAAATCCTCGAACTCGTCCTCTTCTTCCTGCCAGAAACAGACCCTGACCCAATCAGTGTCCAGAACCAGAACCACACGCTGACCCAATCAGTGTCCAGAACCACACGCTGACCCAATCAGTGTCCAGAACCAGAACCACACGCTGATCCAATCAGTGTCCAGAACCAGAACCACACGCTGACCCAATCAGTGTCCAGAACCACACGCTGAACCAATCAGTGTCCAGAACCACACCCTGACCCAATCAGTGTCCAGAACCAGAACCACACGCTGACCCAATCAGTGTCCAGGACCACACGCTGACCCAATCAGTGTCCAGAACCACACACTGACCCAATCAGTGTCCAGAACCAGAACCACACGCTGACCCAATCAGTGTCCAGAACCACAGGCTGACCCAATCAGTGTCCAGAACTGACCCAATCAGTGTCCAGAACCACACGCTGACCAAATCAGTGTCCAGAACCAGAACCACACGCTGACCCAATCAGTGTCCAGGACCACATGCCGACCCAATCAGTGTCCAGAACCACACCCTGACCCAATCATAGTCCAGAACCACACCCTGACATCATCACCCACAAGATCATTACCTGTAAGAGGTAATAGAAGTAATAACAGCCCCAGCCGCTGCATACTTACAGCCACGTGACGTACGTGTCCTGCAGCCCCCGCGCAGCCGTCAGTCACCTGATCGCCGACACAACCTGGAGGGGAAGCACCGAACGGCGGCAATCATCTGGATCCGGCCAGGGGCAGCAACCCTACAGCCCCACGGAGGCGTTAAATCCTGCTTACCTGCCGGGGAGTCAGATGTGGGAGCCAGACGTGTCCCGCTGCATGCGCACGGCTCCGTTTTACCTGCGGGGACACGGATCGGTGAGCTGGGGGTCCTCCACGGAGCGGCCGTGGCCCCTGAAACCGCTCTTACCTTCCTTGGCAGATTCCCACAAATCCAGAGCTACTTGAAACGCCTGCGCGACCGTCAGCGTCACCGCCCGAGCCTGAAAGGCAAGCAAACGGTCTGAGATCCCGCGTCTGATCCGGGATGTACCATAACCACCCAGAGAGGGGAACGTGTCCCTCCAGCCCCCCCCCCGGTTAGAAGTGCCAGCCTCCTTCCCGCCCCGGCGATTACCATCTTCTTCTTGGGAGACAGGAACGCGTGGCACTCGAGGGCCTCGTTGGTCTGGTTCTGGGCCACGTAGGCAAACACTTTATTCTGGACTTTATCGGTGGAGCAGTAAGAAATCCTACGAGAACAACACGGGAGCGTTAGAGAGAGCGGGGACGGGTCCGCAGGGGCGGGTCCATGGGGCAGGGGCGGGGTAGTCTTTATCAGCCCCCTTTCTGAGGTAGTACGAGTCAATACAATCCAATACCCAGCCTGACCACCACCCCCGGCCGCCCCTGGCCCATACACCACTGCCCCCGGCCGCCCCGTACACCACTGCCCCCGGCCCGTAGGCTCCCGTTATGCTCCCGTTTCAGAGGGGCTCGTACCGACCTGTAAATGGACACGAATTCGATGAGATGGCCGTCCTCCGAGTCCTGCAACGAGATCCCGCGTGGCGTCACCGTCAGCGTCACCTTCTGGAACTTCTTCGCACCGACGCGGGCCTGGGGGGCGAGAGACACGGAGACCAAAACGAGATTATCGGGGTGGAATAACAGAACCGGCTCCTGTCGCCAGGTAACCCTAACGCGATGTAACGTCACAGGATAAAGCTGCCTGGGCCCTCAACGAGTCAAACAATCTCCAGCGACAGACCAATCGGAAGAAACCACGAGCGGCAGCCCCGGCCGTGGACCCACGCGCCCATACGTTACCGCGGTATAAAGCGCCGTTACCATGGTAATAATCCTGCGGATGGCGGCGGCGGCCATATCCTCTCCTTTCGGCTTCTCCACCAAAGTCATTCCCAGATACTTGAGGCGGAAAACCATCCCGTCCAGCAGACTCTCCTTCACGTCGCTCCAGCTCTCCGCCAGCTCTACAAGACACACAGTCACAACGCGGGGCGGGGCCACGGGAGGTACCGCAGGGGCCAGAACTAACTGGGAGGTACAACAGGGACCAGGGCCACTGGGAGGTACCGGAGGGGCCGGGGCACACACTGGGAGGTACCGAGGTACCGCAGGGGCCGGGACACACACCAGGAGGTAACGCAGGAGCCAGAACTAGCCGGGAGATACCGCAGGGGCCGGGACACACACCGAGAGGTACCGCAGGGGCTGGGACGCACACCGGGAGGTACCGCAGGGGCCGGAACTAACAGGCGGTACCGCAGGGGTGGGGGGCCTCACTTACTGGGGCGTTACACAGGGGTGGGGGCGTCACTAACCGGGACGTTGCCCAGGGGGGCGGAACTAAACGGGATGTACTGCGGGGTGGGGGGGGTATGGAGCCGAGCTAACCTGCCTGTACCTGTATATACCCCCCGTACCTGCCTATACCCCCCAACGTACCTGCCCCATAAACCCCGTACCGCCCCTAGCTGCATTCCCTGCACTCACTCTGGTGCCGGGGGTCCCGCGGGGGTCTCCCGAGGCTCGGGCTCCTTAGAATCGCTTTACCGGCAGATCTCAGAGCGTCCATGACACCGAAGGCGGAGACACTGTGGACACACCCACCGGGGAGGGACACTGTCTGTAAAAGCGTCAAACCGAGGGAAACACCCCGAGGAAAGATCCGCCCACGGAGAGAGGAACCATCTGCCCACATTAAACATGGCGACCAGCGAACTTACTAGATACGTTACCTTGGATTCCGCGCGATGACGTCATTTTCCAGCGCCGCCTTCGTTGTCAAAGTTGTTGCCAGAGCAACCAGAAGAGTGCGTCTGCCGAGTGTGTTGGCGACGGCAAGCATCAAGCGGAGAATAAACCCGGTTCTACGGGACACCGGGGAGAGAATAAACCCGGATCTACGGGGCACCGGGGACATTATACCCGAATTTACGGGGCACCTGTTGGCAGAGACCCTTCCTGGGGACACCTCCCAGCCAGAAGAAGATCACCTGAAGCCTCCATCATGCAGCTGAAACATATGAGAAGTCTGCTGACCCCTCAGGTAATCAGCGTTACAGCTTCCCCAGTGTGCGGGGGGGGGGGCTACCGGATCCCCAGTGTGCCGGGGGGGGGGCTACCGGATCCCCAGTGTGCCGGGGGGGGCTACCGGATCCCCAGCGTGCGGGGGGCACACTTATTGATTTGCTCAATTCCAGTAGATTCTGTTTCGTGTGGGCTGGCCTCTGGTGGATCCCCTCTTTTCTTGGGTTGATCACCGGGTATTGCCGGTGGGTACGGTGATCCCGTAACGGTCCGTGTTTTGCCGTTACAGGAAGGGGCTGCGAAAGTCACCTGCATGACCTGGTCTCAGAACAACGCCAAATTTGCCGTGTGCACCGTGGACCGCGTGGTCCTTTTATACGATGAACACGGGGAGAGGCGGGACAAGTTCTCCACCAAACCGGCAGACGCCAAGGTAAGCGAGACCCTGCGGGGAATCTACCCTCAGATCCCCGGCCCGGGCATGATCTTCTCTGACGTCACGTTCCCCTCTAATAGATCTCCGATCCAGCCCGGGCATGATCTTCTCTGACGTCACGTTCCCCTCTAATAGATCCCTGATCCAGCCCAGGCATGATCTTCTCTGATGTCACGTTCCCCTCTAATAGATCCCTGATCCAGCCCGGGCATGATCTTCTCTGATGTCACGTTCCCCTCTAATAGATCCCTGATCCAGCCCGGGCATGATCTTCTCTGACGTCACGTTCCCCTCTAATAGATCCCTGATCCGGCCTGGGCATGATCTTCTCTGATGTCACGTTCCCCTCTAATAGATCCCTGATCCGGCCCGGGCATGATCTTCTCTGACGTCACGTTACCCTCTAATAGATCCCCGGCCCGGGCATGATCTTGTCTGACGTCACGTTTACGTTCCCCTCTAATAGATCCCCGGCCCGGGCATGATCTTCTCTGACGTCACGTTTACGTTCCCAATAGATCACATCCATAGTAGATCCATAAACTACCTAGAGCACATCCACAGTAGATCCCAAGCCTGTGAGAACATCAGATTCCGCAGGGGTGCTGTTCTTCTAGATCCCAGGTGTCTGGCTGTGATGGGGTTAATATCTGGTGATGGGGGGGCGCGGGGGGACGCAGGTGGAAGAGGATCTCGTGTATCCCCGTTAACCCTTCATGTGCCGCACTACTCAGTACGGAAAGAAGAGCTACGCGGTGAAAGGGCTGGCGTTCTCCCCGGACTCCTCGAAGATCGCGGTCGGACAGACGGACAACATCATCTACGTCTACAGGATCGGCGACGATTGGTGAGCGAGCGCAGGCTCCGCCTCCCGGACGCCGCTTTAACCCCGTGAGGCCCCCGGCACTCACTGCGGCTCTTCTTTCTTCTCTCCGCAGGGGTGATAAGAAGGTGATCTGCAACAAGTTTATCCAGACGGTGAGTGCGGGGCTGGGGGGTGCAGGGGCTGGGGGTGCAGGAGCTGGGGGCCCCGGCTGGGTAAATTTACGGAGCCGCATTCACGACATTAAAATGACTTCTGCCCCAATTCTATAGAACCCCATCGTACTCCCCAGAGGGTGGTGGATGCATGGAAATGCCTTCCAGCAGTAGGACAGAGCAGCCTCACGTTACCCCCCCACACCTCACCACTGACCCCCTGATACCTCCGCTGCCTCTTATTCTGCCCGCGTTATCTCGTGCCCCCGACCCGCATTCTGCCCGCGTTATCTCGGGTCCCCGACCCGCATTCTGCCCGGTATTATCTCAGTAAGCCCCTTTTACCTTTTGCCTCTTGTGCCCCGCAGAGCGCCGTGACGTGTCTGCTGTGGCCTGCAGAGAATGCCATCGTGTTTGGCCTGGCGGAGGGGAAGGTACAGTATGACCCCCGGGGGGCGCAGTACCCGAGGCGCAGTACCGTATACACTGCTTACTGCTTATGGTCTTCTTTTTTTTGCTTTCCAGGTTCGTTTGGCAAATACCAAAACCAACAAGTCGTCCACCATCTACAACACGGACTCGTACGTCGTCTCGCTGACCTCCAAGTGAGTGAGCGGGTGAATGTGCTGCGCATGGAGCGGAGTAGGGCTTTTGCCCCCGCCCCACTTAGATGCCCCCTCGTTAGTCACGGTGTTGGGTGAATTAATGGTTGAATTCTCCTCAGAAAGAGTTGTTTATTCAGATCATGCGCAGAATCGAGACGAGGCACACAACACACATCGACGCGTTGTCTGAATATATGTTAATATTATATGGTTTATCCAGCATAGGATACGGTTTATACAGCATAGTATACGGTTTATATAGCATAGTATACGGTTTATATAGCATAGGATACGGTTTATATAGCATAGGATACGGTTTATAGAGCATAGGATACGGTTTATATAGCATAGGATAAGGTTTATAGAGCATAGTATACGGTTTATACAGCATAGGATACGGTTTATACAGCATAGTATACGGTTTATACAGCATAGTATACGGTTTATATAGCATAGGATACGGTTTATATAGCATAGGATAAGGTTTATAGAGCATAGTATACGGTTTATACAGCATAGGATACGGTTTATACAGCATAGGATACGGTTTATATAGCATAGTATACGGTTTATACAGCATAGTATACGATTTATATAGCATAGGATACGGTTTATATAGCATAGGATACGGTTTATATAGCATAGGATACGGTTGATATAGCATAGGATAAGGTTTATAGAGCATAGGATACGGTTTATATAGCATAGTATACGGTTTATACAGCGTAGTATACGGTTTATACAGCGTAGTATACGGTTTATACAGCATAGTATACGGTTTATACAGCGTAGTATACGGTTTATACAGCATAGGATACGGTTTATACAGCGTAGTATACGGTTTATATAGCATAGGATAAGGTTTATAGAGCATAGGATACGGTTTATATAGCATAGGATAAGGTTTATACAGCATAGGATACGGTTTATACAGCATAGGATACGGTTTATACAGCGTAGTATACGGTTTATACAGCGTAGTATACGGTTTATATAGCATAGGATACGGTTTATACAGCATAGGATACGGTTTATACAGCATAGGATACGGTTTATACAGCATAGGATACGGTTTATACAGCATAGGATACGGTTTATACAGCATAGGATACGGTTTATACAGCATAGGATACGGTTTATACAGCATAGTATACGGTTTATACAGCATAGGATACGGTTTATACAGCATAGGATACGGTTTATACAGCATAGGATACTGTTTATATAGCATAGTATACGGTTTATACAGCATAGTATACGGTTTATATAGCATAGGATACGGTTTATATAGCATAGGATACGGTTTATATAGCATAGGATAAGGTTTATACAGCATAGGATACGGTTTATACAGCATAGTATACGGTTTATACAGCATAGTATACGGTTTATACAGCGTAGTATACGGTTTATATAGCATAGGATACGGTTTATACAGCATAGGATACGGTTTATACAGCATAGTATACGGTTTATACAGCATAGGATACGGTTTATATAGCATAGGATACGGTTTATATAGCATAGTATACGGTTTATATAGCATAGGATACGGTTTATACAGCGTAGGATACGGTTTATACAGCGTAGGATACGGTTTATACAGCGTAGGATACGGTTTATACAGCATAGGATACGGTTTATATAGCATAGTATACGGTTTATACAGCATAGTATACGGTTTATACAGCATAGTATACGGTTTATACAGCATAGGATACGGTTTATACAGCATAGGATACGGTTTATACAGCATAGGATACGGTTTATACAGCATAGGATACGGTTTATACAGCATAGGATACGGTTTATATAGCATAGTATACGGTTTATACAGCATAGTATACGGTTTATATAGCATAGGATACGGTTTATATAGCATAGGATACGGTTGATATAGCATAGGATAAGGTTTATAGAGCATAGGATACGGTTTATATAGCATAGGATAAGGTTTATAGAGCATAGTATACAGTTTATAGAGCATAGGATACGGTTTATACAGCATAGTATACGGTTTATACAGCATAGTATACGGTTTATATAGCATAGGATACGGTTTATATAGCATAGTATACGGTTTATACAGCATAGGATACGGTTTATACAGCATAGTATACGGTTTATATAGCATAGGATAAGGTTTATATAGCATAGGATACGGTTTATACAGCATAGGATACGGTTTATACAGCATAGGATACGGTTTATACAGCATAGTATACGGTTTATACAGCATAGTATACGGTTTATACAGCATAGGATACGGTTTATACAGCATAGGATACGGTTTATATAGCATAGGATACGGTTTATATAGCATAGGATACGGTTTATATAGCATAGGATAAGGTTTATAGAGCATAGTATACGGTTTATACAGCATAGGATACGGTTTATACAGCATAGTATACGGTTTATACAGCATAGTATACGGTTTATATAGCATAGTATACGGTTTATACAGCATAGTATACGGTTTATACAGCATAGGATACGGTTTATACAGCATAGTATACGGTTTATACAGCATAGGATACGGTTTATACAGCATAGGATACGGTTTATACAGCATAGGATACGGTTTATACAGCATAGTATACGGTTTATATAGCATAGGATACGGTTTATATAGCATAGGATACGGTTTATACAGCATAGGATACGGTTTATACAGCATAGGATACGGTTTATATAGCATAGTATACGGTTTATACAGCATAGTATACGGTTTATACAGCATAGTATACGGTTTATACAGCATAGTATACGGTTTATACAGCATAGTATACGGTTTATACAGCATAGGATACGGTTTATACAGCATAGTATACGGTTTATACAGCATAGTATACGGTTTATGCAGCATAGTATACGGTTTATATAGCATATTATCTATTCCTAGCGATATATTCTGATTGGTCCATTTCAAGCACCTCTTGGCACAACCTCAGGAAAAGCAGGGTCCTGACCTCGCACAGTTTGAGAGAAGCAGGTTTTGGACGTTTTGGCGCGATTTCTGATAACATAAGCATTTCTAACACACAGTATAGGACCTATAGAACCCCCCCCCCCCGCGTCCTTGGCCGCCAGTCTCATCCTGTCCATGTTTTTGAGAAGCACCCATCAGGGGTAAATCCCGCATGGAGACGCCAGTTGTTGCCCCGGTGTTTATTTAATGTTGTGGGGCAGTTCCCGGTGGGCTGCTCTGCGTGGGGGGGCTTCGCTCCTCCCGCGCCCCTTTACACATCGTGTGACTTCTTTGCAGCGTCTCTGGGAAGGGAATCCTCTCCGGTCACGCCGACGGCACCATCGTTAGATATTTCTTCGATGACGAAGGCTCTGGGGAATCCCAGGTATAGGGGTGCATGTGACTGCGGGGGGCCGTGTGCTGGGGTATAGGGGTGCATGTGACTGTGTGTGGGGTGTAGGGGTACATGTGACGTTGTGTAGGGGTACACGTGACTATGTTTGAGGGTACACGTGACGGTGTGTGGGGGTACACGTGACGTTGTGTAGGGGTACACGTGACGGTGTGTGGGGGTTGACATTTTGCCCCCTCTCTGTGCCCGCAGGGTAAGTTAGTCACACACCCGTGCCCCCCGTACGCCCTGGCGTGGGCTGCCGGCGGTATTGTTGCCGGGGGCTGTGATAAGAAGCTGGTGGCGTACGGCAGGGAGGGGCTCGTCGTCCAGACGTTCGACTTCAGCCGGGACCCCAGTGAGAAGGAGCTGTCCACGGCGGCCACCAGTCCCAGCGGGCAGTCTGTGGTGATTGGCAGCTATGACCGGTACTGTACCCCGACGATGCCTTACCTGCGCGTTATCTGCCCCGCGCTTCTGGCTCGTTTTCTGCCCCCCCCCGCCCCACGCTTCTGGCTCGTTTTCTGCCCCCCGCCCCGTGCTTCTGGCTCGTTTTCTGCCCCACGCCCCATGCTTCTGGCTCGTTTTCTGCCCCACGCCCCATGCTTCTGGCTCGTTTTCTGCCCCCCGCCCCGTGCTTCTGGCTCGTTTTCTGCCCCCCGCCCCGTGCTTCTGGCTCGTTTTCTGCCCCACGCCCCATGCTTCTGGCTCGTTTTCTGCCCCACGCCCCATGCTTCTGGCTCGTTTTCTGCCCCCCGCCCCATGCTTCTGGCTCGTTTTCTGCCCCGCGTCCTGTAACTTGTCTTGTAATATGTAACACGTTATCTGCCCTGCGTCCTGTAACGTGTAATATGTAACGTGTTATTTGCCCCTCTTACTGCAACATGTGTAATATGTAACATGTTATCTGCCCCACGTCCTGTAACATGTTGTGTAATGTTTAACACGTTATCTGCCCTGCGTCCTGTAACATGTGTAATATGTAGCGTGTTATCTGCCCTGCGTCCTTTAACATGTTGTGTAATACGTAACGTGTTATCTGTCCAGGCTGCGGGTCCTGAACTGGAGTTCACGGAAATCTGCGTGGGAGGAATCCCGGCCCAAAGACATCCCCAACCTGTACATGATCACAGCGTTGGCATGGAAACGCGACGGCTCCCGGCTGTGTGCGGTGAGCCTGACTAACCTTTATATGGGGCAGGTCCCCGCCGACGACTGGCCGGAACCACCGATCAATCACAGGCCGGTGTGTGGGCGGGCACTAACCTTTATATGGGGCAGGTCCCCGCCGACGACTGGCCGCAACCACCGATGAATCACAGGCCGGTGTGTGGGCGGGCACTAACCTTTATATGGGGCAGGTCCCCGCCGGCAACTGGCCGCAACCACTGATCAATCACAGGCCGGTGTGGGCGGGCGCTAACCTTTATATGGGGCAGGCCCTCGCCGGCGACTGGCCGGAACCACTGATCAATCACAGGCCGGTGGGGGCGGGCACTAGCCTTTATATGGGGCAGATCCTCGTCGGCGACTGGCCGCAACCACTGATCAATCACAGGCCGGTGGGGGCGGGCACTAGCCTTTATATGGGGGCGGGCACTAGCCTTTATATGGGGCGGGCACTAGCCTTTATATGGGGCGGGCACTAGCCTTTATATGGGGGCGGGCACTAGCCTTTAAATAGGGGCAGCTTCTCACTGCGATCAGAACGCGCAGTGCTAAGCGGACGATTCGGTCAGTGTCGGCACCTCTTATAATGCGCATGCACATGGCGTTTATGGGGAGGAATAATGTGTATTTCTCGCAGGGCACGCTCTGCGGAGGGGTGGAGCTGTTTGATTGCTGTCTGCGCAGGATGATATATAAGAATAAGTTTGAGATGACGTACGTCGGGCCGAGTCAGGTGAGGCACAAGTCACAGCACAGGATCATCACGTGTGTCCGTGTATGTACTCGCGTGTGTGTGTGTAGCCAGGTGTGAGAGTAGGGGATCATCGTGTGTGTGTGCGCGTGTATGTACCCGCATGTATGTGTGTAGCCACGTGTGAGAGCAGAGGATCATCACGTGTGTCCGTGTATGTACCCGCGTGTATGTGTGTAGCCAGGTGTGAGAGCAGGGGATCATCACGTGTGTGCGTGTATGTACCCGCGTGTATGTGTGCAGCCAGGTGTGAGAGCAGGGGATCATCGTGTATGTGTGCGCGTGTATGTACCCGCATGTATGTGTGTAGCCACGTGTGAGAGCAGAGGATCATCACGTGTGTGCGTGTATGTAGCCGCATGTATGTGTGTAGCCACGTGTGAGAGCAGGGGATCATCACGTGTCTGCGGTGAGATTTTATCGGGGGCGGGGAGGGCAGACTAAGAGCTGCGCATGTACACGAGAGAGCCCACAGAGCCGCCTGTAAAAAATCAGAAAGGACCTTGTGTCTTGTGTGCGTGTCTCAGACACACATGTCCTACTTTGCCCGCCGCACACATGAGTGATCCGTGTAATTCCCGTCCAGGTCATTGTGAAGAACCTGTCCACCGGGACACGCGTGGTGCTGAAGTCCCACTACGGGTACGAAGTGGACGAAGTGAAGATTATGGGCAAGGAGCGCTTCCTGGTGGCTCACACCTCGGACACGCTCTTACTGGGAGACCTGAGGACCAACCGGCTGAGCGAGGTACGGTCACATGACGGGCGCCTGTCCAATCACATGGCGGAGGTGCGACAGGGAGCTATGTGGCAGAATCACACCGTAGCCACAGAGCGTTCCTCGGCGAGCGGCCCCTTTGTAGGGATAATAAAGATGGCCGCTCGGCCTGGGGCTTCACACTGTGACTGCTTTTCAGGTGGCCTGGCAGGGATCCGGAGGGAACGAGAAATTCTTCTTCGAGAACGAGAATGTAAGTTCCTCGCGCCCCCTCTCTCGCCGCGTGCCTCCCTCTCTCGCCGCGTGCCTCCCTCTCGCCCCCTCTCTCGCCGCGTGCCTCCCTCTCGCCCCCTCTCTCGCCGCGTGCCTCCCTCTCGCCCCCTCTCTCGCCGCGTGCCTCCCTCGCGCCCCCTCTCTCGCCGCGTGCCTCCCTCGCGCCCCCTCTCTCGCCGCGTGCCTCCCTCGCGCCCCCTCTCTCGCCGCGTGCCTCCCTCGCGCCCCCTCTCTCGCCGCGTGCCTCTGTTAGAAAAATGTTTATGTTATCGTAAATATTATTGCTGACAAAGACATCAGAAAGCAGGGAATGTCTAGTCTATGATATATGCACGAGTTCCCGCCAACACGCCTACTCTATGTTGTTCTATATATATGTGCAAAGGGTCAAGTCTAGGCCATTCTTAATTATGCAGCTTAAAGAGGTGTAACCTGCTTGAAAAGTAACCAATCAGAATGATGCATGCTATTAGAAGTAGATAAGAGGTTATATAAACCATGTAATCCAAACATGTAATCAGACAACGCGTCGATGTATGTGTGTTGTGTGCCTTGTCTCGATTCTGCGCATGATCTAAATAAAGGAAAACTCCTTCTGAGGAGAATTCGACCATTAATTCAACCAACAGCCTCCCTCGCGCCCCCTCTCTCGCCGCGTGCCTCCCTCGCGCCCCCTCTCTCGCCGCGTGCCTCCCTCGCGCCCCCTCTCTCGCCGCGTGCCTCCCTCGCGCCCCCTCTCTCGCCGCGTGCCTCCCTCGCGCCCCCTCTCTCGCCGCGTGCCTCCCTCGCGCCCCCTCTCTCGCCGCGTGCCTCCCGCGCGTCCCCTCTCTCGCCGCGTGTCTCTGTGCTGAGTTGTGTTCTTGGGGCAGGTGTGCATGATCTTCAACGCGGGGGAGCTGACGCTCGTGGAGTACGGAAGCAACGAGATTCTGGGCACGGTGCGCACCGAATTTATGAACCCGCATCTAATCAGGTGAGAACCCCGTCCGGTACACAGAGTGAGCCGACGCAGGGTTAATCCCGGCCTCACCGAGTCTGTATCCGTTACAGCGTCCGACTCAACGAGAGGAGGGATGCAGACGGCAAGAAGCTGGCCTACCTCGTGGACAGGAAGACCATCGCTATAGGTGTCCTCACATTATCCAGACAGCCCCCAGTACCTGCCGGGTCCCTGCCGAACCCGCGCCGTGTGCCCCGCCCCGGTCCCTGCCGAACCCGCGCCGTGTGCCCCGCCCCGGTCCCTGCCGAACCCGCGCCGTGTGCCAATCCCCCTCCCGGTCCCTGCCGAACCCGCGCCGTGTGCCCCGCCCCGGTCCCTGCCGAACCAGCGCCGTGTGCCAATCCCCCCCGGTCCCTGCCGAACCCGCGCCGTGTGCCAATCCCCCCCGGTCCCTGACGAACCAGCGCCGTGTGCCAATCCCCCCCGGTCCCTGACGAACCAGCGCCGTGTGCCAATCCCCCCTGGTCCCTGCTGAATTTGTGGCGTGTGTCCCCTGGTCCCTGCCGAACTCACGCCGCGTGCCTCCCTGGTCCCAGCCAATCCCATTCCGTGTGCCCCCGGTACCTGCCAAAGCCCTCCCCACGGTAAATGAATCATTTTCTCCCCTCCGCAGTGGATCTCGTGGCCGGTTACAATGTGGGGACGGTTGTCCATGACGCCAAGATTGACTGGATCGAAATGAATGAAACCGGCCATAAAATGCTGTTTAGAGACAAGAAGCTGCGGGTGAGTGTCCACTCCACGCTGCCCAAACACCAGGCTCTGCACTAACTACTATTACAAAAATAACACACCGTGCGGTCCACGGTCTGCGCTCACTGGTCGGCAGATTAATGCGACAAACACGTGATTGGCTGACACAGGACAAAGCCCTAGGGCCGGCTTAGGTGGGGCAAAGACTTTAGGGCATCGCATTACATCCCATCGAGCATCCAGCACGTGATCCGTAGGAGCTTAGTCTGCGTTACCTGCGCTCTATGAAGTGTGGCCCCTGAGGGGCCTGTCCTGGCCCCTGCATTAATGATCTCGCAGCGGGCATTAAAAGCCGGGTATCGGTGTTTGCAGATGACTGAAATCAGGTGTATTCACCCTGCGAGGAGATTCGCTCGGATGGGGGGGACGAGGATTTAATGCTGATAAATGTAAAGTTATGCATTTGGGGGAAATAAATGTGTCAATTAACCCTTTGGGGGGCTGTGTTGGGAAATCGTTACACCACAAAGAATTGGGGATTATTGTAGACAATGAACTTAGCGATAGAGCTCAATGTCAGGCAGCTGCCGCGAGGGCCGGCAATAAAAAGGGGACTCACGGGGAGGAAATTATAATATTGCCCCTGTGTAAGTCAGTGGTAGTCCACGCGTGGCTGAGGTTCGGTGGCGCTGCCGTCCCTCCCGTCTCCTTACCTCTCCCACCTCTTCTCACCCCCAGCTCGTCCTTTATGACATTGCAAGCGCTCAGAAGACGTCCATCTTGAACTACTGTTCATACGTGCAGTGGGTGCCCGGCAGCGACGTGGTGGTGGCACAAAACCGCAACAACCTGTGCGTCTGGTACAACATCGATTCCCCCGAAAGGGTCACCATGTTTCCGCTGAAGGTACCGTCTCTATAGACAGCCGGCAGGAGACGGCCACCACCTTTACTCGGCCGCACGCTGCACTCCTTCCCTCCTGAGAAGGGCCCCCGGCCGTGGCCCCCGGCGGGCACAGCAGTCACGCTTCTCTACGGGGCTGAGCGTGTTCGCTCTCCGTTAACGAGCGCTCTCTCCGTGTGGTCGCTGCAGGGGGACATTGTGGACCTCGAGAGGAGTAACGGGAGGACGGACGTGATCGTTGCCGAGGGGGTGAACACCATCTCCTACACGCTGGACGAGGGGCTCATAGAGTTCGGGACCGCCATAGACGACGGAGATTATTACAGGTGAGGGGCGGATCATGGGGGCCAGCGGGGTATAAAACCGACGGCTCGGGACCTTGTTGCCCCTTTCATAAGAGACGCTCTGAAGCCGAGAGCTCGACCTCTAATCCGTAGCTCCACGAAGGAAGGGGGCCTTTCTGATATCTCGTGGCCCCCACGCTATCCACGTGTGGCCCCCACGCTATCCGCGTGTCTGTGTTTTGAAGGGCGATTCACCTCCGGGCACTTTTCTGGCTCCTGGTGGCAGTTCCCGGGTGCTTTTAATACAATGTACCCCTTCCCGCAGGGCAACTGCTTTCCTGGAGACCCTGGAGATGTCCCCGGAGACCGAAGCCATGTGGAGGAGCCTCAGCAGAATGGCGCTGGAGGGCGGACGTCTCCGCGTGGCAGAGAGGTACGGGCCAGTGGCCGGCGTGCCGAGATTGGAAGCCGCCTCGGTTCTGGAGCAGGGGGATCTTATCTAGGAAACGAGGCTCTGAAATGAGTGTGCTCGATGCCCAGCGGTAGGAAGAAGGCGGGCGAGGAGGGCCGCTACACCCTATTTTTTAATACTTTGGGGCTGTGAGCAGCGAAGGGTTTTCTACGAGTGACAGGAGGGTCCTCACGGTTCCCGTACAGACCCCCGCGTGGTGTCGGTGCCGACGCGCATTACATGGAGCGGAGCGGCCCGTCTGTGGTCTCCACGTCAGACATGCCTTTGGCTCTAGAACCAGAGGGTTCCGCTTTGATAGCTCTGTCTTTCCGGCCCGGGCTCCTCGTCTGTCTGTCGCTGGCTGTTTATCGTCAGCGCGGAGCGCCTCGTTCTGTTCAGGGTCTCACCCGTGTCTGGTGTTTCTCTACCCGCAGGTGTTTCTCAGCCCTCGGAGACGTGGCAAAGGCCAAATTCCTACGTGAGACGAATGAGCTGGCCGACCGGGCCGCCCTGGACCATGTGAGTGTCCCGTGAGGCTGGTGGCGCTGCCCGCTGTGAAATGCCACCGCTGCTGCTCCTTTTGGGGCTCATTCTTTCATTCTTCCATCTCCATGCCGGCCCCCTCTCTATGCGCTGCCCGGGGGGGGGGTCCCCTCTCTATGCACTGCCCGGGGGGGGGGTCCCCTCTCTATGCACTGCCCGGGGGGGGGTCCCCTCTCTATGCACTGCCCGGGGGGGGGTCCCCTCTCTATGCACTGCTTGGGGCGGTGCCCTCTCTATGCACTGCTCGGGGGGTCCCCCTCTCTATGTACTTCCGGGGGGTCCCCGCTCTATGCACGGCCCGGGGGGTTCCTTTGTTCTGGATCGTTGGTGTAAGAGACGCCTGTTCTCGTTCTCTTCTGACAGGGCGGGGAGGGCACAGATCACTACACGGTGCGCGCTCGCCTGGCTATGCTGGAGAAGAACTACAAGCTCGCTGAGATGATCTACCTGGAGCAGGTGAGACGTTCGGCGCATGGGTGGCGGTTTGATGGACTTTGGTCAACTACGCGTTCCCTGCCCATGGCTGCTTACAGCTCCTTGTGTCTGCGCATGCCCAGAGCTCCCACCTCTTTCTAATAATGTCAGTCTGGCTGCGGGTTTTCCTCCGCGGTGTCTGCCGCCTGACGGGGTTTTTCTCCGCGTGTCTGCCGCCTGGCAGGTTTTCTTCTCCGCGGTGTCTGCCGCCTGACGGGTTTTCTTCTCCGCGGTGTCTGCCGCCTGACGGGTTTTCTTCTCCGCGGTGCTTGCCGCCTGACGGGTTTTCTTCTCCGCGTGTCTGCCGCCTGACGAGTTTTTTCTCCACGGTGTCTGCCGCCTGACGGGTTTTTTCTCCGCGGTGTCTGCCGCCTGACGGGTTTTTTCTCCGCGGTGTCTGCCGCCTGGCAGGTTTTTTCTCCGCGGTGTCTGCCGCCTGACGGGTTTTTTCTCCGCGGTGTCTGCCGCCTGGCAGGTTTTTTCTCCGCGGTGTCTGCCACCTGGCGGGTTTTTTCTCTGCTGTGTCTGCGGCCTGGCGGGTTTTTTCTCTGCCGTGTCTGCCGCCTGACGGGTTTTCTTCTCCGCGGTGCTTGCCGCCTGACGGGTTTTTCTCTGCGGTGTCTGCCGCCTGATGGGTGCCGTGTTCTCCGCCTGACGTGTTCTCTTCCATGTCTCTGTAGAACGCTGTTGTGGAAGCCATGCAGATGTACCAGGAGCTGCACATGTGGGAAGAATGCATCGCCGTGGCCAAGGCCAAGGTAAAGAGAAGGGGCCGCGTGCGTCGGGAGATGGGGGGGCTGTGGCCGTCTTCTTGCTCTCGGCGGGGGGTGATTCTCTGGCCTTTATTCTCTAGGGTCACCCAGAGCTGGAAAACCTGACACGTGGCTACCTGCAGTACCTGGCCGACAGCGGGCAGGAGGAGCGAGCGGGAGAAGTGCGCGAGTCGGAGGGAGACTACATCTCAGCCGTCAACCTGTACCTCCGAGCCGGACTCCCGGCCAAGGCTGCCAGATTGTGCCTGAATCAGGACGGGTTGATGGCCGACTCTGACCTGGTCGCGAGGGTCACCGCTGCTCTCGTGAAGGGAGAATTCTATGAAAGGGTATCGGCCATTGTCAGCAGAGTGGCTTTCACTGTGCGGCATAATCGTGTTCTCTGCACTCGCTGTGTATGCCCTGATTATGATGTGTGCGTTCTGATCGTGTTCTCTGCACTCGCTGTGTATGCCCTGATTATGATGTGTGTGTTCTGATCGCGTTCTCTGCACTCGCTGTGTATGCCCTGATTATGATGTGTGTGTTCTGATCGTGTTCTCTGCACTCGCTGTGTATGCCCTGATTATGATGTGTGTGTGCTTTCTGATCATGTTCTCTGCACTCGCTGTGTATGCCCTGATTATGATGTGTGTGTGCTTTCTGATCGTGTTCTCTGCACTCGCTGTTTATGCCCTGATTATGTGTGTGTACTGATCGTGTTCTCTGCACTCGCTGTGTATGCCCTGATTATGATGTGTGCGTTCTGATCGTGTTCTCTGCACTCGCTGTGTATGCCCTGATTATGATGTGTGCTTTCTGATCGTGTTCTCTGCACTCGCTGTGTATGCCCTGATTATGATGTGTGTGTGCTTTCTGATCGTGTTCTCTGCACTCGCTGTGTATGCCCTGATTATGTGTGTGTACTGATCGTGTTCTCTGCATTCGCTGTGTATGCCCTGATTATGATGTGTGCTTTCTGATCGTGTTCTCTGCATTCGCTGTGTATGCCCTGATTATGTGTGTGTACTGATCGTGTTCTCTGCACTCGCTGTGTATGCCCTGATTATGATGTGTGCGTTCTGATCATGTTCTCTGCACTCGCTGTGTATGCCCTGATTATGATGTGTGCTTTCTGATCGTGTTCTCTACACTCGCTGTGTATGCCCTGATTATGATGTGTGTGTGCTTTCTGATCGTGTTCTCTGCACTCGCTGTGTATGCCCTGATTATGATGTGTGTGTGCTTTCTGATCGTGTTCTCTGCACTCGCTGTGTATGCCCTGATTATGATGTGTGCTTTCTGATCGTGTTCTCTGCACTCGCTGTGTATGCCCTGATTATGTGTGTGTACTGATCGTGTTCTCTGCACTCGCTGTGTATGCCCTGATTATGATGTGTGCGTTCTGATCATGTTCTCTGCACTCGCTGTGTATGCCCTGATTATGATGTGTGCTTTCTGATCGTGTTCTCTGCACTCGCTGTGTATGCCCTGATTATGATGTGTGTGTGCTTTCTGATCGTGTTCTCTGCACTCGCTGTGTATGCCCTGATTATGATGTGTGTGTGCTTTCTGATCGTGTTCTCTGCACTCGCTGTGTATGCCCTGATTATGTGTGTGTACTGATCGTGTTCTCTGCATTCGCTGTGTATGCCCTGATTATGATGTGTGCGTTCTGATCGTGTTCTCTGCACTCGCTGTGTATGCCCTGATTATGTGTGTACTGATCGTGTTCTCTGCACTCGCTGTGTATGCCCTGACCCATGTTCTCACACCAGGTTGACTCTTTCCCTCCCAGGCTGGAGATTTGCTCGAAAGGGTTAACAATGGCCGCCGTGCGCTGGAGTGTTACTGCCGGGGGAAAGCGTTCAGGAAAGGTAAATGAAGCTCCTGCGTGCTTTTTGCCCCTGTTTCCCTGTTTGAAGCGTAACCAGCGTGTTCTCTGTGTTTGCAGCCATCGAGCTGGCGCGCGCCGCCTTCCCCTCCGAGGTGGTGAAGTTGGAGGAGTTGTGGGGAGATCACCTGGTGGAGCAGAAACAGCAGGACGCGGCCATCAACCACTACATCGAGGCGGGGTGAGGAGAGCCGCGGGATGGGGAGAGCCGCGGGATGGGGAGAGCTGCGGGATGGGGAGAGCTGCGGGATGGGGAGAGCTGCGGGATGGGGAGAGCCGCGGGATGGGGAGAGCCGCGGGATGGGGAGAGCCGCGGGATGGGGAGAGCCGCGGGATGGGGGGGTGGAGCTCGAGCCGAATCGGACTTTCCACTAAATAGCCCTGTGTAATGTATGTGTTATAACCCCCCCCTTAACTTCCTGTTCTTTGTAAGGATGGGGAGGTGCAGAAGGGAGAGTTAATGCTGGTTCTGCCACAGGCTGCCGCCGATCTCAGCTTAAATGAGGTGCACCCCCTTTCTTTTAACCCAAACGTCTCCGGTTGGTGGAAGCCGTGGCGGCCGCCGCTCCCCATTAAGTTTATAGCAGGGGTCTGGTAGCCATGTTTAATCCGGTGTAAAACGCGCGGGGCGGCTTTGGCGAGGGGGCGCTCAGCGTGTGGTCCCCCTGCAGGTGCACGACCAAGGCCATCGAAGCTGCTCTGGGCGCTCGGCAGTGGAAGAAAGCCGTCCACATCCTGGAGCTTCAGGAGCCAAAGGAGGCCGGAGGCTACTACCTGAGAATAGCCCAGCACTACTCGGCCCTGCAGGAGTACGAGGTGAGAGATGCCCCCGCTCGCCCAGACCCCACCACTGAGCGTGCCTAGCTGTGACTGGCCCGGCGTCAGACCGTTCCGGGCTCTGATTGGCCCAATGCGGCACCGCGGGCCCCGTCGACACGCGTTTGTCTCTGGCTTTCTGTGTTTTCCTAATCTGAGCGTCCTTCTTCTGCCGCGTCCTCCGACAGGTGGCCGAACGCCTCTATGTCAAAGCTGGCAGACCCAAGGACGCCATAGACATGTACACGCAAGCCGGACACTGGGAGCCAGCTCACGCGGTACGTGTTACCACCGGGGAGCAGCCGCCGGGACAGGGTATCACCGGGGAGCAGCCGACGGGACAGGGTATCACCGGGGAGCGGCTGCCGGGGCGGGGTATTTTGGGGTATCGCTGGCCTTTGTATTCTTGTCAAGCCTCGTTGTCTTTCAGCTGGTGGTAAAGGCGATGTATTAAGGGGTATCACTGGGGAGCAGCCGCCGGGGCGGGTTATTGAGGGGTATCACTTGGGGAGCAGCCGCCGGGGCGGGGTATTTTGAGGTGTTATTGTTGAGCCTCGTTGTCTTTCAGCTGGCGGTAAAGTGCATGGAGCCCGATGAGGTCTCCGTCCTGTACGTCTCACAGGCCAAGGAACTGGAGAAGCAGGGCAGATTTAAAGAGGCTGAGAGGTAAAAGGGCTTTCAGACACTCCGGCCCCGGACACACGGATCCTGTGTAGTAACACACATAGCAGCACACGGGTCTGGGCACATACATGTTCCCGGGCAGCCTCTGGCCAAGCGTCACGCGTCTCTCTCCTTCTCCCAGACTCTGGATCACGGTGGATGAACCGGACCTTGCGATAGCGATGTACAAGAAGCATAAGATGTACGAGGACATGATTCGACTGGTAGCCAGATATCACCCGGATCTGCTGCTCGATACCCACCTGCATCTGGGCAAAGTAAGTACTGCCCGTGTTCTCTCCTCCGTCGGCCCGGTGCCCGCGTTCTTCCCCTCTTCTGCCTGGCAGCGTTGTTCTCTGCTCCATCGGCCCGGTGCCCGCGTTCTTCCCCTCTTCTGCCCGGCACCGGTGTTCTCTCCTCCGTCGGCCCGGTGCCCGCGTTCTTCCCCTCTTCTGCCTGGCACCGGTGTTCTCTCCTCCGTCGGCCCGGTGCCCGCGTTCTTCCCCTCTTCTGCCTGGCACCGGTGTTCTCTCCTCCATTGGCCTGGTGCCCGCGTTCTTCCCCTCTTGTGCCCGCGTTCTTCCCCTCTTCTGCCTGGCACCGGTGTTCTCTCCTCCATCGGCCCGGTGCCCGCGTTCTTCCCCTCTTCGGCCCGGCACCGGTGTTCTCTCCATGGGCAGGCGCCGTTGTTCTCCTAGGCGTTCTGTCTCTGATGATGTTCTGTGTGGCCCTCAGGAGCTGGAGGCTGAAGGGCGACTCCGCGAGGCCGAGTATCACTACCTGAAAGGGAAGGACTGGAAGGCGGCCGTGAACATGTACCGGGTGGCAGACATGTGGGAGGAAGCTCACAGGGTAAGCTCCACTTAGTGCTTCCATCCTCTCTGTGTCCCCAATGGCTTCCTCACCCGTGTTCACGTGTACTCTGTCTCTCCGTGTTAGGTGGCTAAAGCTCACGGGGGAGCCGGTGCTCATAAGCACGTGTCCTATTTGTGGGCAAAGAGCCTGGGGGGTGAGGCGGCCGTGAAGCTCCTCACGCGGTTTGGGCTCTTGGAGACCGCCATAGATTACGCGACTGAGAACTGGTGAGTGTGAGTGATTGGCGGTGTCGGGGGTTATATGCGTGTATCTTTGTGCATATGATAGGGGTATATCTGTGTGTATATGGGGGTATTAGGGGGCATATGTGTATGTATCAGGCGATATCTATCTGTGTATGATATGGGGGTATCAGGCGTGGTATATCTGTGTGTGTGTATGATATGGGGGTATCAGGCGTGGTATATCTGTGTGTGTGTATGATATGGGGGTATCAGGCGTGGTATATCTGTGTGTGTGTATGATATGGGGGTATCAGGCGTGGTATATCTGTGTGTGTATGATATGGGGGTATCAGGCGTGGTATATCTGTGTGTGTATGATATGGGGGTATCAGGCGTGGTATATCTGTGTGTATGATATGGGGGTATCAGGCGTGGTATATCTGTGTGTATGATATGGGGGTATCAGGCGTGGTATATCTGTGTGTATGATATGGGGGTATCAGGCGTGGTATATCTGTGTGTGTATGATATGGGGGTATCAGGCGTGGTATATCTGTGTGTATATGATATGGGGGTATCAGGCGTGGTATATCTGTGTGTATATGATATGGGGGTATCAGGCGTGGTATATCTGTGTGTGTATGATATGGGGGTATCAGGCGTAGTATATCTGTGTGTATATGATATGGGGGTATCAGGCGTGGTATATCTGTGTGTATGATATGGGGGTATCAGGCGTGGTATATCTGTGTGTATGATATGGGGGTATCAGGCGTGGTATATCTGTGTGTGTATGATATGGGGGTATCAGGCGTGGTATATCTGTGTGTATGATATGGGGGTATCAGGCGTGGTATATCTGTGTGTGTATGATATGGGGGTATCAGGCGTGGTATATCTGTGTGTATGATATGGGGGTATCATGCGTGGTATATCTGTGTGTATGATATGGGGGTATCAGGCGTGGTATATCTGTGTGTATGATATGGGGGTATCAGGCGTGGTATATCTGTGTGTATATGATATGGGGGTATCAGGCGTGGTATATCTGTGTGTATATGATATGGGGGTATCAGGCGTGGTATATCTGTGTGTGTATGATATGGGGGTATCAGGCGTGGTATATCTGTGTGTGTGTATGATATGGGGGTATCAGGCGTGGTATATCTGTGTGTGTATGATATGGGGGTATCAGGCGTGGTATATCTGTGTGTATGATATGGGGGTATCAGGCGTGGTATATCTGTGTGTATGACATGGGGGTATCAGGCGTGGTATATCTGTGTGTATGACATGGGGGTATCAGGCGTGGTATATCTGTGTGTATGACATGTTAGAGCGGGGCAGATCTGTACTCTGTTACCCCTCTGTTTCAGCACCTTTGACTTCGCCTTTGAGTTGTCCCGTCTGGCCATGAAGGAGAAGCTGCCTGAGATTCACCTGAAATATGCCATGTTCTTAGAGGATGAGGTGAGAACCTCGTACACGGTGACCTAGAACCCTGTGACCCGCATTATTCCGTCACCTACATCCCAGTGTCACGTTACACACAATAACCTAGAACCTGATCCTAGTGTTCTATACGGTGACCTAGAACATAATCTAGAACCCTGTTTTCTCCTCCACGTTGTTGTCCAGAACCTTTTGTGTTGCTCCTCTCCGTGACCCAGACCCCGTACACGTTCCCTTCGGTGGTTTATGTCTCTTTGACGTCACCCTCGTTCTGCCTGTGGTTTTGCCCCCTCGCCTGGTGGTGATTATTTTGCTCTTGTTTCTTTTTGCCCCGTGTCTGGGTTTTAGGGGAAGTTCGCAGAAGCCGAGTCGGAGTTTGTTAAAGCGGAAAAGCCCAAGGAAGCCGTTCTCATGTGAGTTCCGCGTCCATCGAAGGGCCCCTCTCTCCACGTGGGACAGGCGTGGGGAGGGCAGCTCTCACCCCTGTCTCCTCTTTCTCCTTTAGGTACGTCCACAACCAGGACTGGTCTTCTGCCCAGAGGGTGGCCGAGCTGTATGACACGGACAGCGTTGGCGACGTTCTCGATGGCCAGGCGCGTTCCGCTTTCGAGCAGAAGGATTATCAGAAGGCCGAGGCGTTGTTTCTCCGAGCGCAGCGGCCGGAGCGTGCCGTCCAGTACTACAAGGTACCTCGGGGTGGGTGCCGCGTTGGGGGCCACCGTGCGTGTGACCGGTCGCGGCACACGGTAACTCTGGAGCTTTGTGCCCCTGTCTCAGGAGTCCGGCATGTGGAGCGACGCCATCCGGATCTGCAAGGAGTACCTCCCGGCCCGGCTGGAGCAGCTGCAGCAGGAGTACGAGCTGGACGTGGCCAAGAAGGGGGCCAGGTGAGAGCCGCTCGCCGGAGAGGAACGCCGGCCCGCCCGCTCTATGATGTCACGTAACTGCCATTGTTGGTAATTCTCCCCCCCAGGGGTACGGAGGCCCTGGTGGCGCAGGCTCGCGAGTGGGAGCAGGCCGGAGAGTACAGCCGAGCCGTGGACTGCTACCTCAAAGTGAAGGACGCCACCAACGTGGCTCTGATGGAGAAGTGCTGGATGAAGGTATCTATGCCGTCTCCCTCCACTGTGATTGGATGTAACCGGCTCGCTTACTGCCGGCCGACAGACCCCAGCAGATACGTGACCCCCAAACAGACACGGGGGCCGAGACCTTCGTTTTAATCTTTATACAGACAGTCCCTGGGGATCCTGTAATAACCCCTGCCGGGGCAAATTAATGTTTCTTTCAGAGCTGTAGCAGATATGTAGAGGCACAATACAAAATGGAGGTTGAGGTCATGTGACTGTCCTAGTGGGTGGGGCTAGAAGGATAAAACAAACTTTAATGTAACTCACAGACACTGGGGCAACAGCAGCGGGCGCAGATACTACTCGGGTTCCTGGTGTCTGAGCCTGTTATTGGTAACTCATGGCTGGGTGTCTGAGGCTGTGATTGGTTCCTCATGGGTGGGTGTCTGAGGCTGTGATTGGTTCCTCATGGCTGAGCGTGAGGCGGTTACAGGTTCCCGATGATTGGGTATTTAGTGCTGATTGGTTCCTGATGGCTGAGTGTCTGAGCCTGTGATTGGTTCCTGATGGCTGAGTGTCTGAGCCTGTGATTGGTTCCTCATGGCGTGGTGTCTGAGCCTGTGATTGGTTCCTCATGGCTGGGTGTCTGAGCCTGTGATTGGTTCCTCATGGCTGGGTGTCTGAGCCTGTGATTTGTTCCTCATGGCTGGGTGTCTGAGCCTGTGATTGGTTCCTCATGGCTGGGTGTCTGAGCCTGTGATTGGTTCCTCATGGTTGGGTGTCTGAGGCTGTGATTGGTTCCTGACTGCGGGGGAACCAATGTCCCGGACACGGCGGGGGGGGATAATGACACGTGCGGGGGATGGGGGGGATAATGACACGTGCGGGGGATGGGGGGATAATGACGAGGTCCGGCGGCTTCCTCGTTCTGAGTGCTTCTCTCTCTCTGTTTACAGGCAGCTGAACTCTCCATTAAGTTTTTGCCCCCGGGCAGAAGTCTGGAGGTGGTTGGGATTTTGGGCCCCTTGCTGGTGTCTGCTGGAAGGCACAGCACGGTAAGTGAGACCTCGGCGTGGCCCCGGGAGTAACAATGCGTTCCCGGGTGGGACGTTCTCGCTGGATGCAGCCACGGTTCCTCCGCGTGGTGCGACCCCCACGGCCGATCCAGAAGCGAATGAAGCGGACAAAGCGAGTTTATGCCGCCCGGGAATGGTCCGCGTGGCAGAACGTGGCTGCGAGGCGTCACCGCGCTCATCCTTTCCTGTCGCTTCGCAGGCCGCGGAGCTCTTCCTCAGCGTGGATCTTATTAAGGAGGCCATCGATGCCTTCATAGACGGGGAGGAGTGGAATAAAGCCAAGAGGGTGGCCAAGGAGCTCGCCCCCAGGTGTGTGACACTCCACAGTCAGTCCACGAGCTGATGGTCACCCCTCCACACGCACACATCTACACACACACACACCCCCATACACATGCATCTACACGCACACACACATCCATGCATCTATACACACACATATACACACACACTTATACATACACACACACACACACACATACATACACACATATACATACATCCGCACATCTACACACCTATACACACACACACCCATACATATGCACACATATGCACACTTATACTCATATACAAATGCACACACACACACCTATACACATGCATCTACACGCACACACACACACCTATAGACACATACATACGCTCCTACAAACATACATATATACACACCTACACACCTATACACACCCCACGCACACAGTAACCTGCTTGTCGCTCTGGGCTGTCACAGGTACGAGGAGTACGTGGACGAGCAATACAAGAAATATCTGAAGACTCAGGGCAAGGTGGACTCGGTAAGATTCTTATACCCGATGTATAACCCCTCCCATTACTCACAAACCCCACCCTTTTACCCCACCCTGCCTGTAACCCCTCCTATTAATTGCTTCCCAGCTGGTAGGTGTTGATGTCATGGCGGCTTTGGATATGTATGCTGAGCGTGGACAGTGGGAGAAGTGCCTGGAGACGGCATCCAAGCAGGTGAGCCATTAGCGCGCAGGCCCCGCCCACGGCTCCGCCCACGGCCACGTGTGTTATGACAGAGCCGCAGAAACGCGTCATCGCGACATCATTCTCTTCACGCTTCTCTTGTAGAATTACAAGGTTCTTCACAAGTACGTGGCTCTGTGTGCCACGCGCCTAATAAAAGAGGGCAACTGGGGCAAAGCTCTGAGCCTGTATGTGCAGCACGGGGCCCCGGCCAACGCTCAGGTACCACCCTCACACCACGTCTTACCACCTGCCCTCCCCGCCTGAATCTAACCTCTGCGGAATCTTCTCTCACATTCTGTCACTCTCCGTTTTATGCACTCTCCGTGGCCTCCGTTTTATGCTCTCTCTCGCTCTCCGTGGCCTCCGTTTTATGCATCTCTCTCGCTCTCCGTGGCCTCCGTTTTATGCTCTCTCTCGCTCTCCGTGGCCTCCGTTTTATGCTCTCTCTCGCTCTCCGTGGCATCCGTTTTATGCTCTCTCGCTGTTTGTGGCCTCCATTTATGTTCTCTCGCCCTCCGTGGCCTCCGTTTATGTTCTCCGCACCCTCTGTGGCCTCCGTTTTATGCTCTCTCGCCCTCCGTTTTACGCTCTCTTGCCCTCCGCGCCCTCCGTGGCCTCTGTTCTCTCGGTCTTTGATGTTTGCGCTGCCGCCTCTCGTGTCTGAACGTGTCTCTTCCTGCAGAATTTTAACATCTATAAACACATTTTTGTGGCGATGGTGAACGCGGAGAACATGAACCACGCAGAAGTTTACCACTCGTGGGCAGACCTCCGGGACATGCTGTACAACCTGGTGAGGCCACGAGAACAGCCCACGCTGCTGATTGCGCATGTTAGGTTTAGCACAGGGCCACGCTGACAGCTCTCAGGAACCTGATGGGGCATTGGGGGCCACGCTGACAGCTCTCAGGAACCTGATGGGGCATTGGGGGCCACGCTGACAGCTCTCAGGAACCTGATGGGGCATTGGGGGCCACGCTGACAGCTCTCAGGAACCTCATGGGGCATTGGTGGCCACGCTGACAGCTCTCAGGAACCCGACGTGGCAGCTGCTTTACTTGTTTTTATCCACAAAGTAGTCTTGGTGTTAGATGTGTGGTTTGGGGTGGCGTGCCGGCCGTTGCTCCGTGTTAGGGGCCACGCGTGTTTATTTCCGTACGTGTAACTCGCTGTTCTTGTGGACAGTGTGAAAACGTGGTGAAATCCAGCGAAGTGAATTCTCGCGCCCATCAGGAGTTTGAGCAGATGCTGCTGATCGCTCATTACTACGCCACGCGCTCCGCGGCTCTGGGGGTCCCGCAGCTGGTGAGTGTCTGGGCCACGGGGCCGACGTCCGTGCCACGAGCTGCGCCGCGGGATGTTGTTGAGATGCGATGCGCTTTCGTTTTGTTCCGCAGGAGGTTCTGGCTGCCAAACTCTGCGTCTCTCTGCTGCGCCACGTGGACCTCATCCCCGCGGACAAGGCCTTCTACGAGGCTGGAATGGCTGCCAAGGTACACGCGTGTGTCCCCCCCCAGTATATCGTAGACACTCAGCCCCGCCCCCGCTCAGCCTCACTCCCACTCAGCCTCACCCCTGCATCCGGACTCCTGTGGCAGGTCAGCCACGCCTTCTTCGTGGTTGAGTCGGTCTCCATGTTCTTTGTCTCTGCAGGTGATGGGCTGGGAGAACTCGGCCTTCATATTTCTCAACAGATTCCTGGACCTTGTTGATGTGAGTAAAGCGCCTGCCACTCACGGCGTCCACGCACATGCCACGCGGCGTCCACGCACATGCCACGCGGCGTCCACGCACATGCCACGCGGCGTCCACGCACATTCCACACGCCCGCCACGCGGCGTCCACGCACATTCCACACGCCCTCCCCACATATTCCACATGCACCATCCACACGCACCATCCACACGCACCATCCACACGCACCATCCACACGCACCATCCACACGCACCTGCCACACATATTCCACGCACCATCCACACGCCCTCCCCACATATTCCACGCACCTTCCACGTACGCTCCATGCACTATTTATGTGGACAATGTGCAATAAAAACAAGAGATAAACAATTGCATGTGAGAGGATCGGCGTCTAACAGCTACCCCCCTGCCACCTCTGCTGGAAAGCTGTTCAATGCATGTACCACCTCCTATGTGCCACTTTATTGTGACCTGTGTTTCTCCTCGGTGGAGACACGTGGCGTGGACATTGGTGGGACCGCAGTAACGCTGTGAGCGCTCTCTTGCTGTGTTGCAGGCCGTGGAGGAAGGCAGTCTCGATGCTCTCGATCACTCTGACTTCCAGGACACCGACATCCCGTTTGAGGTTCCTTTACCAGCAAAACAGCACGTTCCGGTGAGCTGGGCCACGGCGCTCGTGCCAATCCTGCGCTGGGCCACCCTCTCTCTCTCTCCTATCCCCCTCCTCTCCATCTCTCTCTCGGATCCTCTCGTCTGTCTCTCTCTCTCTCTCTCTCGGATCCTCTCGTCTGTCTCTCTCTCTCTCGTCTCTCGGATCCTCTCGTCTGTCTCTCTCGGATCCTCTCGTCTGTCTGTCTCTCTCTCTCTCGGATCCTCTCGTCTGTCTCTCTCTCTCGTCTCTCGGATCCTCACGTCTGTCTCTCTCTCTCTCGTCTCTCGGATCCTCACGTCTGTCTCTCTCTCTCTCTCTCGTCTCTCGGATCCTCACGTCTGTCTCTCTCTCTCTCGTCTCTCGGATCCTCACGTCTGTCTCTCTCTCGTCTCTCGGATCCTCACGTCTGTCTCTCGTCTCTCGGATCCTCACGTCTGTCTCTCTCTCGTCTCCTCTCGTCTGTCTCTCTCTCTCGTCTCTCGGATCCTCTCGTCTGTCTCTCTCTCTCGTCTCTCGGATCCTCACGTCTGTCTCTCTCTCGTCTCGGATCCTCACGTCTGTCTCTCTCTCTCTCTCTCTCTCATCTCTCGGATCCTCACGTCTGTCTCTCTCTCTCTCATCTCTCGGATCCTCTCGTCTGTCTCTCTCTCTCGTCTCTCGGATCCTCTCGTCTGTCTCTCTCTCTCTCTCTCGTCTCTCGGATCCTCACGTCTGTCTCTCTCTCTCTCTCTCTCTCTCTCTCTCGGATCCTCACGTCTGTCTCTTTTTGTTGCCGCGCTCCAGGCTGAGAAGCGGGAGGAGGTCCGGGAATGGGTCCTGGCCGTGTCGATGGACCAGCGCGTGGATCAGGTCCTCCCCAAAGACGAGCGCGGCTCGTACGAAGCTTCGTTACTAGCCGTCAGCACCGGCGTCCGCTCGCTGCCCTGCATGATCACAGGTGAGAAGGACTCGTCCGCTTCCACATTTCCGCCCCCCCCCCCCCCCCCAGGCCGTAGTGAGTTGCCGGGCTGCGCGTTCCCTTATTTCTATTTAACCCTTAAATCACAGCTCTGCTATTTCTTAACCCTTCGTTGGCCCGCGGGAGGCAGCATCTCCCCCGTTGGCACATCCGGGGCCAGGTAGTAGCTGCCCCTCCTTTCGCCTGTGTCTCTTGTTACCCCCCAGCTCTGGCTAGTTGTGATGAGAGTCAGGGTGAGCCGGCCATTGTAACGGCCATTTATTGCCCCTGTCTGTGGGGTAATTGGGGGTTTACTAACCATGGCCTCCGCCCCCTCCTGCAGGATACCCCGTCCTCAGAAACAAGATCGAGTTCAAGCTGCCGGGGAAGGCGGCAAACAAGGAGGACTGGAACAAGTTCCTGATGGCCGTCAAGGTGAGGCTGCGGTCATTCCCGGTCCGTCTCCCTCTTCCGCTGAACTCTGGTCCCCTCCTCTCTCTGCCTCCGTCCTCCCCTCTCTCTCTCTCTGCCTCCGACCTCCCCCTCCCCCCCCCCCTCTCTCTCTCTCTGGCCTCCCCCTCTCTCTCTCTCTGCCTCCGGCCTCCCCTCTCTCTCTCGCGTGCTTTCTGCCTCCGGCCTCCCCTCTCTCTCTCTCACTCACTCACTCTCTCTCTCTCTCTTATGTACCCTGTTTGTAGACCAATCACAGCTCTGAGTGCCAGGACGTCCTGAAGTTCATCAGCCGGTGGTGCGGAGGTCTCCCGAACACCAGCTTCTCCTTCCAGTGAGGGAATCCCGGCTGCGGGACGAGCGCCATTCTATGTTTTTCTAATAAAATGATTGTAAAACCCAAACCATGAGTTTTTCCAGCACGGAGCACCACGGATTCCCCCGCGATCCCACCTCTGGTGTCACCCGTCGCTTAAATGGTAATTTAACCCATTTGCGCCCCTCATGACATAATAGTATGTCCTGACTATTGCAAAACAGAACTGATGAAAGTGTAGTGTCACGGATCTCGATAGTCTGACAGACTACCTCCGCTGTCTTGTGCTCCCTCAGCCTGGGACTCTTCCCCCGGTGTCCCAGCCTCCACTATCTATTGACTGATTTACACAACATAATAATGCGCCATGGGGTGGGGGGGTCTGATATTAGAGTAAAACAATGGTGGTCTCTCCCTGGTGGCGGATCCTGGCTGTCTGCCGGAGATAATCCCCTCAGCCGGTGATGAGATGATACTGCTGGGGGGTGACACAGAAGTCTCTACAAACCCAGGGCCCGTAGGCAGTAGGCAGTAGGCCGGCAGTCAGGGCGCCATTGTTCAGCGGCTCACGGGCCTTCTCCCCGGGCCGTCAGGGTATCCGTTACGGAGCCGCGGCATCAACGCCGATTTCTGTGTCTTTACCATAAATTCCCAAGAAGCTGAATAACAAAAGAAAGCACAAGAAAGGTGATGGAGCCCGGCGGGTCCTGGTCCTGATCCGCTGTCATGCTTGTGAGCGTCAGGGAAGGAGACACCGTCCGCTCGATGCCGGTGTCAGCCGGCGGGGGCCGCTGCTCAAAGTAATAACCTTTTTATTATTATCATCGTTATTGGTTTGTATAGCGCCTTCAAACTCCGTAGCGCTGTACAATGGGTAGACATAAATTGACTAACAGAGACAGCAGGTGGGGAGGGCCCGGCGCGCAGGAGCTTACCTCCCCCGATCAATGAGCAGTTTTCATGCAGATTTCCTCATTTTATTTATTATTTAGCCGCCTGTAAAGATTATATTATTGGGGAGGGGTAAAAAAAAAAAGGAAACGGCGCCATATTTTGGAAAACGTATCTTTAATGTGACATCAGGTATAAGATTTGGGGAAAGTTCCCGCTAAAACAGCTTTTCATTATCAAACAATCTCAACGTCCCGCGAGAGGCGGCTCCGACCCCCGGCAGAGTCCAGCGGTAACCCAAACCCCGCAGCGCCTCTTCACACAAAAGGCAGAGAGTCCCGGAGAGTCCGCGATCAGGCCCTGGAGCGGCCCCCGGCGGCGCATGTTCTGGAGTGTAGCGGTTACAGCAGCCGAGGGAAGGCAGAATTACTACAATCCCAAACCTGCATCAAAACAGAGAGCAGCGTTTACAAACTGCCCCATCTGCCCCGGCCAGTCCCTGCAACGGCTCGGACCTTAACCAGCCGCCGGTCTCGCCTTCAGGAGCCGTATGTCTATCCCACGCATGTTTAATCCCCTCACTGTATTACCCTCTACCGCTTCCATATCCTTCTGGGGTGGGATCTCCAGATCTGTGCCCACTACTCTAGGTGAGATCTGAACAGAGATCTGTAAAAGGGAAGAACCTCCTCCCTCTTTCTGCCACTAATGCCCCTCGCTTTACATCCAGCACCCTGCTTGGTGTTTCTGCCCCTCAGTTTCATTGCCTGCTGCACGTTAAGAAACAATAACTACATTCCCCAAGTGCTTTATTTTACATTTATTAACATTAAACTGCAGCCGCCGCGCTCTCCCCCATTCCTCTAACATTAAACTGCAGCCGCCGCGCTCTCCCTCATTCTCCTAACATTAAACTGCAGCCGCCGCGGTCTCCCCCATTCTTCTAACATTAAACTGCAGCTGCCGCGCTCTCCCCCATTCCTCTAACATTAAACTGCAGCCGCCGCGGTCTCCCCCATTCTTCTAACATTAAACTGCAGCCGCCGCGCTCTCCCCCATTCTTCTAACATTAAACTGCAGCCGCCGCGCTCTCCCTCATTCTCCTAACATTAAACTGCAGCCGCCACGCTCTCCCCCATTCTTCTAACATTAAACTGCAGCCGCCGTGCTCTCCCTCATTCTTCTAACATTAAACTGCAGCCGCCGTGCTCTCCCCCATTCTTCTAACATTAAACTGCAGCCGCCGCGCTCTCCCCCATTCTCCTAACATTAAACTGCAGCCGCCACGCTCTCCCCCATTCCTCTAACATCAAACTGCAGCCGCCGCGCTCTCCCTCATTCTCCTAACATTAAACTGCAGCCGCCACGCTCTCCCCCATTCTACTAACATTAAACTGCAGCCGCCGCGCTCTCCCCCATTCCACTAACATTAAACTGCAGCCGCCGCACTCTCCCCCATTCCACTAACATTAAACTGCAGCCGCAGCGCTCTCCCCCATTTTTCTAACATTAAACTGCAGCCGCCGCACTCTCCCCCATTCTACTAACATTAAACTGCAGCCGCCGCGGTCTCCCCCATTCTACTAACATTAAACTGTAGCCGCCGCGGTCTCCCCCATTCTCCTAACATTAAACTGCAGCAGCCGCGCTCTCCCCCATTCTTATAACATTAAACTGCAGCCGCCGCGCTCTCCCCATCACTCGCTCTTTCACTTGTTGCCCAGGAATGGCCGCCCTGCTGCAGACGTTTATATCATCTGCGGAGACAGATCTCATCGTTAACAGCTTCTGTAATATTACAAAGTCTGGGCCCCCGGTACCGACCGCCGAGGGGCCCGACGAGTAACAACTCCTTCCTCTGAATATTCTCCGTGTGTTCATGGGGTTAAACTCTTACGGAGAGTACATAATACGTGGACAGCGTTTTCTCGTCTGGCTGCCCTGAAGAGCTGACGCTCCATTACAGTGAACGAGAATGGCGTCTGCCGGCAGCAGGACACTCACCCCTAGGCCGTGGCCTCGATCAGCTGATGCGTTTCTGGTTTCAGGGCTTCATCCAACTTCTCCCTCTCAACCTCCTCCTCCTGCAGCTGACAGAGTAAAACCACGTAAGACAAAAGCCTTATCGCCCTCCGCGCCAGATGCGCACCCCCCCGCGCCACAGCTGTGCGCACCCCCCCCCACGCCGGTGACCCCGCACACTCCCCCCCTCCCCGCGCCGGTGACACCCCACACTCCCCCCCCTCCCCGCGCTTGTGACACCGCACACTCCCCCCCTCCCCGCGCTGGTGACACCGCACACTCCCACTCCCCGCGCCAGTGACACCGCACACTCCCACTCCCCGCGCCGGTGACACCGCACACTCCCACTCCCCCCGCCGGTGACACCGCACACTCCCCCCTCCCCGCGCCGGTGACACCGCACACTCCCACTCCCCACGCCGGTGACACCGCACACTCCCCCCTCCCCGCGCCAGTGACACCGCACACTCCCCGCGCCAGTGACACCGCACACTCCCCGCGCCAGTGACACCTCACACTCCCGGTCTCCCCTCCCCCATTTTAATACACACCCTTTCCCTCAGGTACGTCTCTCCGCAGGGCCCGAATCCTCGCAGTATGAAGGCCACTACACAGCAGCGCACAGACAGCGCGGCCTCCACCGCAGACAGGAACATCGACGGAAACCACAACGCAAGAGTCGTGTCCTGCAGGGAGATGACAGACAGAGGTAAGACACGGACAGCCAATCACCTCTCCCGATACCGGCACGCAGGATGTGCTCACGATCCGCTCCACGGTACAATAGCTTCCCAATAACTCAGTCTGTGTACCCAGACAAACCCACCCTGCGGAGACCCACGTATCGCGTCCACGGGCAAAACCCAACGTCTGCACTAAACAGCCGCGGGGGCCGGGCGCGTCGCGCAGGCATCGCTCTCTGACTCACATATATCCGAGTCGTATCGAACGGGCATTCGTTGCTCATGATGACGGAGCGAGTGTCGGCCGGCAGGACCGTCGTGTTGCAGCCGGAGATCAGGTTCTTCCCCCCGTTAGAGATGGTGAGAGAGATGGAGGCGACCAGACCCAGGAAACACGCTGTGGAGAGCGCCGAGTTCAGCAGAGAGAGGACCAGGAGCGCCCAGTGCTGCCACAATGAGAGACCGCATTAAAAACCGGCGAGCCGGCCCCCTGTATAATGTATAGATAAATCAGCGAGCCACCCCCCCCCCCCGTATAAGGTATAGATAAGCGAGCCGGCCCCCTGTATAATGTATAGATAAATCAGCGAGCCGCCCCCCCCCCTGTATAAGGTATAGATAAATAAGCGAGCCGGCCCCCTGTATAACGTATAGATAAATCAGTGACCGGCCCCCTGTAGAACGTATAGATAAATCAGTGATCGGCCCCCTGTATAACGTATAGATAAATCAGCGAGCCGGCCCCCTGTATAATGTATAGATAAATCAGTGACCGCCCCCTGTATAACGTATAGATAAATAAGCGAGCCGGCCCCCTGTATAATGTAGAGTTAAATCAGCGAGCCGGCCCCCTGTATAATGTATAGATAAATCAGCGAGCCGGCCCCCCTGTATAAAGTATAGATAAATCAGCGAGCCGGCCCCCTGTATGACGTATAGTCATAGGAGGCGGCCCCCTGTATGACGTATAGTCATAGGAGGCGGCCCCCTGTATGACGTATAGTCATAGGAGGCGGCCCCCTGTATGACGTATAGTCATAGGAGGCGGCCCCCTGTATGACGTATAGTCATAGGAGGCGGCCCCCTGTATGACGTATAGTTATAGGAAGCGGTACCCTGTATAATGTATAGTTATATATAGCTGTACTTACGAGGTTGGCTCTGCCGAGGTTCCTGGAGGCCAGAATCGCGCAGATCCCGGTCGTGATGCTCTGCGATAAAAAATAGTGAAGGCCAAACGGTAAAGCAGCTCCCCACACCCACCGGCAACCGTCCAAACCCTACCGGCTAACCCCCCCCCCATACACACACCATACCGGCTAAACACCCCCCCCACACACACACACACACCGGGCTAAACCCCCCCACACACACACACCATACCGGCTAACCCCCCCCACACACACACACCATACCGGCTAAACCCCCCCCCCTCACACACACACACCATACCGGCTAAACCCCCCCCCTCACACACACACACCATACCGGCTAACCCCCCCTACACACACACACACCATACCGGCTAACCCCCCCTACACACACACACACACACCATACCAGCTAACTCCCACACACCATACCGGCTAAACCCCCCCATACACACCATACCGGCTAACCCCATACACACACCATACGGGCTAACAGCCCCCCCCATACACACACCATACCGGCTAACCCCCCCCCCCTCACACACACACACACCATACCGGCTAAACCCCCCCCATACACACACCATACCGGCTAACCCCATACACACACCATACGGGCTAACAGCCCCCCCATACACACACCATACCGGCTAATCCCCCCTTACACACACACCATACCAGCTAACTCCCACCCACCATACCGGCTAAACCCCCCCCCCCACCCACACCCACCCACCATACCGGCTAACCCCCCCCCCCCACACACACACCATACCGGCTAAACCCCCCCACACACACACACACACCATACCGGCTAACCCCATACACACCATACCCACCAGCAGCCCCGACACCACGGAGATGATGTTGGCGGTGCAGTACTCCGGGCTCACCCTCTTCTCCGGGTTTGCCACATGCCGGAGTACAGTGCCGTGGACGATGGCACCGAGGATAAAATTCACGTGACCAATAAAGATCAGCGCGATGCCGGCTCTCATCAGCCGCCGGGGGCCCTTCTCCAAGCCTACAAAACACAGAGGAGCCTAATGGGGGCCGCCAGCCAAACGTACCCCTGGTGTTACCAGAACTGCCCCTGTGTAAAGCCCTATTCGGGGGTCACTTCGGGTGTCATGTAGTGACGGGGGTCTCAGTGTTTGGGGTCTCAGTATTACAGGGGAGTCTCTCTGTGTGTGTTTGGGGTCTCTGTATTACAGGGGGGGTCTTGGGGCATGTTTGGGGTCTCGGTATTACGGGGGGAGTCTTGGCATGTGTTTGGGGTCTCGGTATTACAGGGGGGTCTCGGTATTACAGGGGGGGTCTCGGTATTACAGGGGGGGGTCTCGGTATTACAGGGGGGGGTCTCGGTATTACAGGGGGGGGTCTCGGTATGTGTTTGGGGTCTGTGTATTGCAGGGGAGAGTCTCTGTGTGTGTGTTTGGGGTCTCTGTATTACAGGGGGGGTCTTGGCGTGTGTTTGGGGTCTCTGTATTACAGGGGGGGTCTCGGCATGTGTTTGGGGTCTGTGTATTGCAGGGGAGAGTCTCTGTGTGTGTGTTTGGGGTCTCGGTATTACAGGGGGGTCTCGGCATGTGTTTGTGGTCTGTGTATTGCAGGGGAGAGTCTCTGTGTGTGTTTGGGGTGTCGGTATTACAGGGGGGGGTCTCGGCATGTGTTTGGGGTCTGTGTATTGCAGGGGAGAGTCTCTGTGTGTGTTTGGGGTCTCGGTATTACAGGGGGGGAGTCTCGGCATGTGTTTGGGGTCTGTGTATTGCAGGGGAGAGTCTCTCTGTGTGTGTTTGGGGTCTCGGTATTACAGGGGGGGTCTCGGCATGTGTTTGGGGTCTGTGTATTGCAGGGGAGAGTCTCTCTGTGCGTGTTTGGGGTGTCGTTATTACAGGGGGGGAGTCTCGGCATGTGTTTGGGGTCTGTGTATTGCAGGGGAGAGTCTCTCTGTGTGTTTGGGGTCCCGGTATTACAGGGGGGGTCTCGGCATGTGTTTGGGGTCTGTGTATTGCAGGGGAGAGTCTCTGTGTGTGTTTGGGGTCTCGGTATTACAGGGGGGTCTCGGCATGTGTTTGGGGTCTGTGTATTGCAGGGGAGAGTCTCTCTGTGTGTGTTTGGGGTGTCGGTATTACAGGGGGGTCTCGGCATGTGTTTGGGGTCTGTGTATTGCAGGGGAGAGTCTCTGTGTGTGTTTGGGGTCTCGGTATTACAGGGGGGGAGTCTCGGCATGTGTTTGGGGTCTGTGTATTGCAGGGGAGAGTCTCTCTGTGTGTTTGGGGTGTCGGTATTACAGGGGGGGTGTCGGTATTACAGGGGGGGGTCTCGGCATGTGTTTGGGGTCTGTGTATTGCAGGGGAGAGTCTCTCTGTGTGTTTGGGGTGTCGGTATTACAGGGGGGTCTCGGCATGTGTTTGGGGTCTGTGTATTGCAGGGGAGAGTCTCTCTGTGCGTGTTTGGGGTCTCTGTATTACAGGGGGGGTCTCGGCATGTGTTTGGGGTCTGTGTATTGCAGGGGAGAGTCTCTCTGTGTGTGTTTGGGGTCTCGGTATTACAGGGGGGAGTCTCGGCATGTGTTTGGGGTCTCGGTATTACGGGGGGAGTCTCCCGGCACGTGTTTGGGGTCCCGGTATTACGGGGGGAGTCTCCCGGTACGTGTTTGGGGTCCCGGTATTACGGGGGGAGTCTCCCGGCACGTGTTTGGGGTCCCGGTATTACGGGGGGAGTCTCCCGGTACGTGTTTGGGGTCCCGGTATTACGGGGGGAGTCTCCCGGCACGTGTTTGGGGTCCCGGTATTACGGGGGGAGTCTCACTCACCGAACCCGCACACTCCTCGCTCCGAACTCCTCCCGCCGGCCATTACTCCGGTTACCTGAGCCCCGCCTCGTGACGTCATCAGCATCGGACCCAGCCCAGTATGATCGGCGCACCTGGACCCCGCCCCCTTCGTGGAAGGCGGAGCATCCGTAGCTCCTCCCCGCTCAATATGAACTGCGTGCGACCGGCCGAGTGAACCTTCCCCCAATATACCCAGGTATAACCCGGTATATTCCAATATATCCCAGTATAACCCGGTATATTCCAATATATCCCAGTATAACCTGGTATATTCCAATATATCCCAGTATATCCCAGTATATTCCAATATATCCCAGTATAACCCAATATAACCCAGTCTGTCCCAGTATACCCCAACACATCCCAGTCAGTCCCAGTATATCCCAGCATACCCCAGTCGGTGCCAGTGTACCCCCAGTATATCCAAGTATACCCCACTCTGTCCCAGTATTTCCCAGTCATTCCCAATATATCCCAGCCTGTCCCAATATACACCAACACGTCCCAGCCTTTCCCAGTGTATCCCAGTCTTCCCCATTATACCCCACCCTGTCCCAGTATTTGCCTGTCTGTTCCAGTATGTACCAGTAGATCACGGTATACCCCAGTCTGCCCCAGTATACCCCAGTCTGTCCCACCGTACGATTGGCTTCATTACGTCCTTGCACAATAATCGAAGATCGGCGCAGTAAATACACTCGCGGAGCACGATTTTTGGGTAAAAACGATCATTCATATTTTGTTTTTATTGTATTCTCGTAGTGCTGGGGAGGATCAGTGACGGGGGTGTGGGGGTGATCAGTGGCGGGGGGGGTGCAGGGGTGATCAGTGACGGGGTGTGGGGGTGATCAGTGACGGGGGGGGGATCAGTGACAGGGGTATCTCTGGGACAGGTGGGAGACTCGAGGAGGAGGTTTTTAGGCCCGTTGTAGCGGGAGCCCGGCTTCTCCTGGCTCCTCGCGGCTCTCCCTCCGCAGCCGCTGGTTCTGATCCGTCACTTTCTGCTTCCGCTCCTGCAGGAGGCGCGCATGGCCGATCAGACGGAGCAGTTCCTGCCGGAGCTGCCGGTTCTCCTCCTCGGTCTTGGCGCTGACCTCCAGCAGGGCTCGCGTGGCCTCCGCCTGGGCCTCCTCCGACAGCTGCTGCAGCTGGAGCTCGCAGTCCTGGTGACATCGGGCCCTCTCCTGCAGAAACGCAGCCTGCACCGCCAGCAGCGCTTGCGCATGTCTTCCTCGAGCGGCCATCACCTGGTCCTGTAGCTCCTTTATGAGGGAGATCTGCTCCGTCTGCAGCTCCCTCGCCGGACGCAGCTCTCCGATCTCCCGTGTCAGCCGGGCCAGCTCACGCTCTCTCTGGAGAAGCTGCTCCCGCAGCTCGGCTTCTTCTGCGTCGAGGCGGGACTGCAGCTCTCCCTTCTGCTGCTGAATGTCCTGCAGCTCCCGCTGGTTCTGGTCGCTCAGGCTGACGATGGCGTCCTGACGCCGCTGGCTCCTCTTCTTCATGTACGACAAATACTCCTGGCTCTCCACGCGGACCCTCTCGGCCTCCTCCTGGAGGAACTCGTTCTCCCGGCGCAGCTGCTCCAAGCGGCCCCTTAGCGCCTCCTGCTCGGCCGTCAGCTTGTCGTGTTCCTGCTGCAGGAGGGCCTCTCGCTCGCTCACTTCTCTCTTCCCTCCATCACCGGCCGCGTCCGGAGGAACATCCCGTCCAGCGTCCTCCTCGGCTTTACCCCCAGACTTAATTTTGGGTGGCATCTGGGGACAACATCGCTCATACTAGTTAGCTGACGGGATACAACTCTCACGCTAGTTAGCTGACGGGATACAACTCTCACGCTAGTTAGCTGACGGGAAACAACTCTCACGCTAGTTAGCTGACGGGAAACAACTCTCACGCTAGTTAGCTGACGGGAAACATCTCTCACGCTAGTTAGCTGACGGGAAACATCTCTCACGCTAGTTAGCTGACGGGAAACATCTCTCACGCTAGTTAGCTGACGGGAAACATCTCTCACGCTAGTTAGCTGACGGGAAACATCTCTCACGCTAGTTAGCTGACGGGAAACATCTCTCACGCTAGTTAGCTGACGGGAAACATCTCTCACGCTAGTTAGCTGACGGGAAACATCTCTCACGCTAGTTAGCTGACGGGAAACATCTCTCACGCTAGTTAGCTGACGGGAAACATCTCTCACGCTAGTTAGCTGACGGGAAACATCTCTCACGCTAGTTAGCTGACGGGAAACATCTCTCACGCTAGTTAGCTGACGGGAAACATCTCTCACGCTAGTTAGCTGACGGGAAACATCGCTCATACCAGTTAGATGACGGGAAACATCTCTCATACTAGTTAGCTGACGGGAAACATCTCTCATACTAGTTAGCTGACGGGAAACATCTCTCATACTAGTTAGCTGACGGGAACATCGCTCATACCAGTTAGCTGACGGGAAACATCTCTCATACTAGTTAGCTGACGGGAACATCGCTCATACCAGTTAGCTGACGGGAAACATCGCTCATACCAGTTAGCTGACGGGAAACATCTCTCATACTAGTTAGCTGACGGGAAACATCTCTCATACTGGTTAGTTGACGGGAAACATCTCTCATACTGGTTAGCTGACGGGAAACATCTCTCATACCAGTTAGCTGACGGGAAACATCTCTCATACCAGTTAGCTGACGGGAAACATCTCTCATACCAGTTAGCTGACGGGAAACATCTCTCATACTAGTTAGCTGACGGGAAACATATCTCATACTAGTTAGCTGACGGGAACATCGCACATACCAGTTAGCTGACGGGAAACATCGCTCATACCAGTTAGCTGACGGGAACATCGCTCATACCAGTTAGCTGACGGGAAACATCGCTCATACTAGTTAGCTGACGGGAACATCGCTCATACTAGTTAGCTGACGGGAACATCGCTCATACTAGTTAGCTGACGGGAACATCGCTCATACTAGTTAGCTGACGGGAACATCGCTCATACCAGTTAGCTGACGGGAAACATCGCTCATACTAGTTAGCTGACGGGAAACATCGCTCATACTAGTTAGCTGACGGGAAACATCTCTCATACTAGTTAGCTGACGGGAACATCGCTCATACTAGTTAGCTGACGGGAAACATCTCTCATACTAGTTAGCTGACGGGAAACATCTCTCATACTAGTTAGCTGACGGGAAACATCGCTCATACTAGTTAGCTGACGGGAAACATCTCTCATACTAGTTAGCTGACGGGAAACATCTCTCATACTAGTTAGCTGACGGGAAACATGCACGAACCATCGCCCTGCCGACAGTCTGACTCCCGGCCCTGCGGGGAGCTGTAAGAGCTCTGACCTCCGCCTCTCACATCCAGGAGTCTCTCCCGAGAAAAGTACCGACAGGGAGCAGGTTTATACATCTCTGCCTCACTGCACAGAGTAGTGGGTACAGTGCTGGGGTACCCATCCCCAGGATATTGACACTCTGGAGAGAGTTCAGAGGAGGCGACTAAAACGGGGAACGGTTTACAGAGGGAGACGGGTGAGAGAGAGAGGGGGGGGGCATTTAAATACATAAAGAAGGAGAAAAGTTACAAGAGACCAGAATCTAGAACTAAAACGTCAGAGACTGAGATAGAATGGAAGGAAGTTTTACTTTACTGAGAGAGTCGTGGATAAGTGGAACAGCCTCCCAGCACAAGTGGTAGAAGGTAATACAGTGAGGGTATTAAACACGCATGGGATAGACATACGGCTCCTGAATCTAAGACGAGACCAACGACTGATTAAGGTTTGAGTCTTTGGCTCATCTGCCCGCGGCCGGGGGATGGCAGACAGAGTCCCCCTCGGGGTTGTAAATCCCCCTGAAAGCACGTCGGGTCGGCAGGCAGCACTTCTCACCTACAAACGGAAACCAACAGAGCCAGAGATGCAAACTGCCGGCCGCCGGGAGCGAGACACTCGTGGGGTCTGACAGCAGAGAGACGTCACGTAAGAGACAGAACGAGGGTCCCAGCCACAAAGACAGATCCCTGCTGACGAAGGGCCACATACAGCCAGGGGGTCATTTCCAAGCTCTGCCCCAACCAGGACACGGCCCCCGCACCATTTACCCACAGAACATTTACGCCCCGTAACTCCCACCAATCAGAGCCGCACGCAGACCCCCGATAACTCACAGACAGGGGTCCCGGTGCAAAAAGATTCCTAGCACAAACTCACCGGTTCCCTGCGTGGACGGCACTGGGAGTTAATGGGAGGCGAGACCTACCGGCTGTCGCTTAGCAACCGTACACAAAACCACGAGCTACATTCAAAAACGTGGCCGCTCCCACAGTACCTCCCCTCTGACTGCAGTTCATTGGTTGTCCATTTTAATGTCGCCATGCGGACCCTTTTTCTAAATCGGTCACTCCTGCAGTAAACCCCCCCCCCGCATTTATCGCCCATTTTGAGTAAATGCCTTTTACCAGTCCTGATTGGTTAATGTTCTGCACTGTTTGTTTAATCTGATTGGTTGTCGTGCCCCAGGTACTTAGCACCCATTGGCTAGATACCGGTGGGCGAATCACTTTCTCTGGTTGTTCTGCTTCCCCAATAAAGCGCATCCGGAGCGTGGGGCAAGCGGCCAAGACGCACAGGGGCCCTTCCGGCCTACCCGGTTCCCGTTACACGGCCCATATGATGGTCCTTGGGCCCATTCCCCGTGTCCCATGATGGCCGCATCGGCCCACGTGCAGCGTGTCACGGTGAAAGAATCGAACTCCGTGGCTCCGACACCAAAACCGGGAAAAAACGAAGTGAGACGGTGAATAAATACAACAAACCGAGATTTATTTACAGAAAAAAAAAAACATTCCTTACAAATAAAAAATAATGGACGACGTGAAGATCCGAGATTCCACGGACAGGTCCTGCTGACAACGTGTCAGGCGAAGGGCAGAGCCAGGGGCCCCACGGAGCCGACGCGCGCCCACTCAGCCAGCCAGGGGCCCCACGGAGCCGACGCGCGCCCACTCAGCCAGCCAGGGGCCCCACGGAGCCGACGCGTGCCCACTCAGCCAGCCAGGGGCCCCTTCAACGTGAGCCCAGGCCACGCACATAGTGGAGAGCAGCTGCCCCAATCAGAACAAACCATCTAGAGTGTAGGAGCCCACCAAGGTCACCCCCCCCGCCCGAATGGTAGCCATACCGCATGGAGTGCCACGGCCTGTAACGCAAACACTACGTCCCACCACATCCCTCACCCCAAAATACACTGACCTCCCCGACCTCCCCCCAAAGAATCAACCACCAGCGTGGCTCCAGTCTGCACTGGGAGGGCCACTTCTGCTCCCCCGAGTGAAACGAGCGATACATGTAAACAATACAGAGACGTTCAGAATAACGGGACACGAGTCCACACGCTACAAGCGAGCAGCACACGGCTTTCACAGCAGGCTACATGTGGCATGAAAAGGGGCAGCAGACCCCGCGGCAAGCGTTAGCCACGGGCACAAACCGTCACGATGGGGGAGGATCTGGGCCCTGGACCTCACCCGCTTCCCTGGAGCCATGACGCACGGTAAGTAACAAGAATGCGGCAGCGGGGGGGGGGGGGAGAGACACATCCAGGGCACTCTGGGGGGCCGTTCACAAGCCACAGTATTAACATTATACAGAGCCCGCCGGACACGTTCAATGCGTAAACACAGCAACGTGGCCACCCCCAACACACCAAGCAGACGTGTGCAGGAAGGGCCGGGAGGGCCACTAAAGACAGTATCTGAGCAGCTAAACGGCTGCCTCTGTACAGATGAAACGGGACGTGGCCCTCTTACAGCCCACGTGCGGCCCCTGAGAGGCAGAAGCACAACTACAGCATATAGAAACAGGAGGCCCGAGATGCACGGCTGGCATCTGTGTAACAAGGCATCAAACCCCAGCCAAGGGGGCCAACGCCGCTGCAGAAGACGAGACCCCAGGCCATGCGCGGACGGGCCCTCGGCGGTGTCCCTGCTACGACGAAACCGTTACGGCCGTCAGACTTCCGTTACGGGCAAAGTAAAACTTGCTGAAAGCGTCTTCTAGGGTGCAGGCCAGTCTGGTCTGGTCAGCCTGCGGAGAGAGAACCACGGTTACCGATCAGACGAGCCCCCACCACAGATCACACCGGGGGGCTACAGAAGTGCCATACACCGGCACTTACCCCAGAGAACATCCAGCCGCCCCTCCACGGGGCACAAACTGGAACTTACCTCGCTGACAAAACCCAGCTGGACCAGCTCTGCGGCCAGATCCTGAATGTTTTCATCTGAAACAAAAGTGTGAACGATAAAGTTTTACTGTATAAAAAAAACAAAAAAAACGTATTTTACTGACAAACCGGCACAGCACGCGGCGGCACACCACGGGCTCACACGGTAAGGACACGGTGACTCACTGGGGAGCAGGTCACAGCTCAGGTGTCTGTTCAGCTTGTCCTCCAGTTTTAACAGCAAAGTGAGCTGCAGAGAGATTGGGAGAAGAGACATTAAGATGGAGGGGAGGGAGCGAGGGGCCCACCAACACCGAGGGAGGGGGAGCGAGGGGGGCCCACCAACACCGAGGGAGGGGGAGCGAGGGGGGCCCACCAACGCCGAGGGAGGGGGAGCGAGGGGGGCCCACCAACGCCGAGGGAGGGGGAGCGAGGGGCGCCACCAACACCGAGGGAGGGGGAGCGAGGGGGGCCACCAACACCGAGAGGCATTAAAACAGTGGCAGGACTGTCAAGGGCCACCCTGCTGAATGCAGGCCCCGTGAGTTACTCTTATGCTAGCTGTACATGGGGGGGCGCAGCATTAATCTACCCCACCCCGGGGTAATATCAGCCGAGAGCCGTGCCGGCCGCAGGGCCTCGCTTCTCATTAACCCGGGAAACCCAAAATCGCTCACGTGGTGCTTGGCGCCCTCATCCACGGACTCGATGTTGCACTGCATCTGCACCACCTAAAGGGCAAAACACACGCCATCAGCATCACACGCCATCAGCATCACACGCCATCAGCATCACACGCCATCAGCATCACACGCCTTCCACACGCGAAGCCGGAACCCCGTCTGTACAATGTGGCCTACCTTACGGGTCTCTAACTCCGCAGGCTCCGGAGTGGGGGTCTTCACCGAAGGGGGCACGACAGGAGAAGTTACCTCTTCCTGCTGGGGCTGCTGGGGTCTGGGTATCCCGAAGGCGGTCAGGGGGTAAATCCCATTCCTGCCAGAAACCAACAGTCACTGCAAAACCCGTCCCGGAGAGCTGCGCGCTCCTCAGAGGCTCCCCGTGGGAGGGTCACTCACACAACGCACACTCACCTGACATCCTCCAGAAACTTGTCCAGCTCCAGGGCGGGGGATTGAGAGAACCTAAGAGAGAGAGACACGAGTTCAGTCTCTTCCCCTCCATACCATTACTGCGAGGTAAGGAGCTGGGGCCGGTGGCAGCCCGTGGCACAGCCAGCATCATCTGATTGCTTTGTGGTCCTGAAAGTCCCTCCCCTCCCCAGAATTAAAATGGCGGCAACAACAAGGAATACGAGGCGGGATAATTAGAGGAAGTGAAGACGGCTGTTCTTGTGGTATATACATAAGCCGCGTTTCTCGTGGCCGCCCCGCGGTGACGGCGTTGCCGGTGGACCCCGCGCACTCACATCAAGTGAACTCCTTCGCGGTTGGGGTGAGTGATCTCGGCGAACACCGCGGTCATGTCAAGGTTCTTGGTCATCTCCTCCAAAGCATTCTCTGCGATCATATCTGGGGGAAGAACATCAACATTCACTGTAACCGCGGGCAACGACAGGCAGCGATGCGGCGCCAATAATAACCCAGCCAAATAAAAAGGTCCCGGGTATTAACCCTTTGACCTACCCTCCCATCCCCCACAGACTTACGCTGGTGTCCCACGATGCAGTGCGCTGCCAGCAGCTTGAGAGACGGGACCTCAAACAGGGCCTGGTGGAAGAGCAGCTCACGGGCCGTAGGCCGCTTACTGGGATCGGCCTCGAGGCACTTCTGGATAAACTCCTGCAGGGAACGAGAGAATTACCCCACGGCACAGCGCCCACCCCAAAACATATGACATCATTCCATCGTGACATCATTACCCTCTGCAGCGGATCCTCCAGGAACTGAATGGCGTTATTTATAGCCTCCTGGGGGACGTACGACGACTCCCCGTTCCCCTGGATCTCCAGCACGGCCATCTACAGAGCGGAGAGCGCAGGGGGTTAATGCCACCCGGGTTGGAGGGGGCAGCCATTTATACACCCAGAACCCACTGTCACCACCCCGCGGGCGCACTCACACCGCTACCACCCTCACAGGCGACATCCCACCCGCACAGCAGTCTCACCTCCAACGCGCACATCCCGAACGAGTAGATGTCAACCGCCGTGGTAACGCTGGTGACCTCTGCAACAAGACACAGCGATCAGACGTCTGCCGCACGCGCAGACACACTCACACTCACACTCACTCCCCTCTTACCGCCATACTCTGGGGCAAAGAAGTGCAAATTCTTCTGCTCCTCCCGACAGGTCTTCACGTGATTATTAATGGTGTCAGGAGCCACTGAGGGAGAGAATGACAGAGTGAGAATGGCCTCGACAGCAGAGCTGACACTCAGGTAAATACCTCTGAAGCCTCTCCCCACTAACTCTTAAACCTTAAAACCCGTCGTGCAGCGCTGCATAACTGTGTCCCACACACAGAAACAGACTCCCCGGGGACCCCCGCAGGAAGACCTCCCCACATGACCACCCACAACCCCCCGCCCAGCCTGAACACACATCCCAACCGCAGCGGTGGCGCTCCTTAACCGGTTCCACACGCCTCGAGAACCCAGCACTAAACGCTCCCACAGGCGAGCGCGGCCGGTTCCGCGCGCCTCGAGAACCCAGTACTAAACGCTCCCACAGGCGAGAGCGGCCGGTTCCACGCGTCTCGAGAACCCAGCACTAAACGCTCCCACAGGCGAGCGCTGCCGGTTCCACGCGTCTCGAGAACCCAGCACTAAACGCTCCCACAGGCGAGCGCTGCCGGTTCCGCGCGCCTCGAGAACCCAGCACTAAACGCTCCCACAAGCGAGAGCGGCCGGTTCCTCGCGCCTCGAGAACCCAGCACTAAACGCTCCCACAAGCGAGAGCGGCCGGTTCCTCGCGCCTCGAGAACCCAGTACTAAACGCTCCCACAGACGAGAGCGGCCGGTTCCACGCGTCTCGAGAACCCAGTACTAAACGCTCCCACAGGCGAGCGCTGCCGGTTCCGCGCGCCTCGAGAACCCAGTACTAAACGCTCCCACAGGGCGAGCGCGGCCGGTTCCGCACGCCTCGAGAACCCAGTACTAAACGCTCCCACAGGGCGAGCGCGGCCGGTTCCGCGCGCCTCGAGAACCCAGTACTAAACGCTCCCACAGGCGAGAGCGGCCGGTTCCACGCGTCTCGAGAACCCAGTACTAAACGCTCCCACAGGCGAGCGCGGCCGGTTCCGCGCGCCTCGAGAACCCAGTACTAAACGTTCCCACAGGCGAGAGCGGCCGGTTCAGCGCGTCTCGAGAACCCAGTACTAAACGTTCCCACAGGCGAGAGCGGCCGGTTCAGCGCGTCTCAAGAACCCAGTACTAAACGCTCCCACAGGCGAGAGCGGCCGGTTCCGCGCGCCTCGAGAACCCAGTACTAAACGCTCCCACAGGCGAGCGCTGCCGGTTCCACGCGTCTCGAGAACCCAGTACTAAACACTCCCAGTTGCAACAGCGTTTCTTTAAGGGGCTTCCTTTGCCTGAACACGAGAGTGGAGTGAAGCCAAACAGATGCCGCTGGCCCCGCCACAGCCTGCCGCCGGACCCGCCACAGCCTGCCGCCGGCCCCGCCACAGCCTGCCGCCGGCCCCAGTGTCTCTGGGGTAAGACTGTCCGGTACGTTTAAGTAAAAAGATATTTGCCTTCAGAGCGCCGCCGGCTTCCCTCACACATAACGGCACGAGGAGCCACCACGCCGGACTGACACGCGAGACCATACGCCACGACACCGGCCGCCAATAAACTCCCATCAAAGAGACATCCGGCCAACGAGAGGCCACCTTACATCGGCACGGGACCCCCTTGGCAAATGTATGGAGTGATTCTGAAGATCCCCCCACATAAATGCGCCACTTTCACTATTACATACGTGTATATTATATACGGAGACGCGTGCGGCCACGAGATTTACTCACCGTCCAGTGCCGGCTCGAAGAAACGTGTCGGGGGTGGGGTTTAACTAATACGCATTATGCTACACTGGGGGTGTCGGGGGCATTAGACTGTCATTAGTACGCATTGTGCTATAGTGGGGTGTTGGGGGGGCATTAGACTGTCTCATTAATACGCATTGTGCTATAGTGGGGTGTTGGGGGGCATCAGACCGTCTCATTAGTACGCATTGTGCTATAGTGGGGTGTTGGGGGGGCATCAGACCATCTCATTAGTACGCATTGTGCTATAGTGGGGTGTTGGGGGCATTAGACCGTCTCATTAGTACGCATTGTGCTATAGTGGGGTGTTGGGGGGGCATTAGACGGTCTCATTAGTACGCATTGTGCTATAGTGGGGTGTTGGGGGGCATTAGACCGTCTCATTAGTACGCATTGTGCTACAGCTGGGTGTTGGGGGGCATTAGACCGTCTCATTAGTACGCATTGTGCTATAGTGGGGTGTTGGGGGGGCATTAGACCGTCTCATTAGTACGCATTGTGCTATAGTGGGGTGTTGGGGGGGCATTAGACCGTCTCATTAGTATGCATTGTGCTATAGTGGGGTGTTGGGGGGGCATTAGACCGTCTCATTAGTATGCATTGTGCTATAGTGGGGTGTTGGGCATTAAACCGTCTCATTTGTATGCGTTGTGCTATAGTGGGGAGTCAGACATTTCCACCGCGTTTCTAAACGTCCCCCCACAGAATCCTAAAGGCAGCAGAGAGCCCTGAAGAGCCCATTCTAAGCGCAGTACATAAATCCCACCACAAGGGCAGCGCAGAGACCCCCACAGAGGCAGCTCTAAGGGAAGCAATGCAATGAGGATGAGAGGGGCTCAGACAAAAAGCACTCTACAGAAGAGACATGCAGCGGGTCGGGTTCCTACATGCAGGGGAGCAGAGAGCAGCCTACAGCCAGAAAGCAGGTACCCCCCCCCTCTGCAAGGCCAGACTGGGGCAACAAAGCCCACAGCAGGGACACAAACTGCCCCTCCAGAAACTCACCCCGGTGATCCGCTACACGCATTGGACTCGCGGGGCAGGGGGAAAGCAGAATGGCGGTGAACGTTTCCATGCGCACAAATTAAACTAACCCCCCCAGCTACGCACGCCATCTGTATGTGGGGCAATTACGTGAGTGAGGGGGCAACCAGGAAGCCTTGCAGAGAAGCCAGCGAGGATCTACAGAACATGGCAATAAACGGCACATCACAGGAGCTGGAAATGTATCTCACCATTAGCAAAAATCCTATGAAAGACTGGTGGGCAACAGAACAGCCGAAGCAGGAGATAAAACAGACAGGTATATGAGTGGATGGAACAGCTGGGGGGCAACGTCACACACACGGGGGGGGGGGCAAAACCAAAATACCCATCAGTGCGTACACTGGCAGGGGTTACCAGACATGCAGACACATCCAAACCCATGGAAACCCCCCTTTCCTGTTGGTATGACCCATCGCAGAAGGTGTACCTCTGGCTGTTTACTGTTGGTATAACCCGCACTGGGTATTGTATCCAGGTCCTTTGCACCCCTTGCTGTTTACTGTTGGTATGATCCTCACCATGTCCCCCGTCCTGCTTTGTGGCACTCTTGGCTTTACACAAAGGGTGTCTCATCATACCGTCCTTCAGCCTCTGATGCTTAATGTTGGTAAAAGCCGCATTGGGTGCTGTATTCTGGCTCCTTATACCCCCCTCCAGTTACTATCAGTATACCCTGACTCCTCGTATGGCTTCCATGTTTGCTGTTGTCTCCTTGTGCCCCCCCCCCATTTACTATTGGTATACCCGGCGCTGAGTGCTGTATCCTGACTCCTCGTATGGCCTCCATGTTTGCTGTTGTCTCC